>NC_091110.1:6364852-6666617 GCF_024713975.1 Paralichthys olivaceus
AGCTCACTCCTTTGATAGGGGGAAAAAAGCAGTGACAGCTTGTTGCATCAGATAGCTTTCCCAATTTTATTTTGGAAAGAAAACTGTAGCCATCACACTGGTGGTGAGTATCATCATGTCACAGTGGCACTTACTACTGTGCAATTCACACCCCCCCCGTCTCTTGTGCACTATATCAGCCTGTAACGTCTGTTCTTGCATCACAGGGAGCTGATGGTGTACGCGGCCTCAAAGGACACAAGGGTGAAAAGGTAAGTGTTCTCCGACTGTTGACTAAAAGACAGAACTTTAGATAAATTGAACTATTTGTAGGAATTCTAAATAACATTAATGGTGGTGAAGATGATGAGAGTGGTGGTAGTTTTGCATGAAGTGTTTCAAACTAACGATAATGTCAAGGAAATCCTGTAAAACTCGTCCGAGTTTTGCGGGTACACAGAAGAAAAAAAGCAATTAGGAGTTTCTATGGCAACAAGGAATCTTGCCAAGACTCCATATATCTGTGTGTGTGTGTGTGTGCACTTGCCTTTGAGTGTGTATTTGTGCATGAATGCGAACCACAAATGGTTCCAACATCTGTATGATCAAATTATTTCTTCGTTACCTCCTCATCTCTCTTTACTTTCTTTCTAGGGAGAAGATGGCTTCCCTGGCTTCAAAGGAGATATGGGTATCAAGGGCGACAGGGTAAGTCGTGTGTGAATCACTTCTGTCTGAAGCATCATCAAATAAATCAAGCTAATTAGATAACTATAACTTCTGCATTCTGATTAGTTTTTGGGGCTAGGTTTTATTTTGCACATTAGCCTCCTATGGGCCCATGCCTCTCTCACCACAATGGAATTGTGGGTAATAAGCAAACAGAGGTTGTTCCCAGTGGCCTCCTTTTAGAGTGTGCCCCTGCGATTGTGTTTACGCGAGCAGTTCTCAACTCCTGTCTAATCCCCCCGTGCCGTTTCCCAGTCTGTCCAAAATACAGCAACTTTAAGCATAAGTTTGACAGGTTCACCCATCAACCAACTCCCTTCTCTAAACTGCTTTAGAGGTTTACGCTGTCAAGTAGTACCACCCTTTTCCACAGTGAGAAACATAACTTGCACCGGGCCCCCACTTCAGACATCAAACCCCCAATCCCTGACCAGGCTGTCTATAGCCGAGTGCAGAGAGGAAGGAGAAATCAATGACACTTTAAACCCCTTCAAGCCTTAGAGAGGGACATGGGGCTCCAGCCTGTTTTCCTCTGGCGATGCAGCAGATCCAGATGAAAGCAAAGATTTGAGGAGGCCCTCTGTTCTGGAGGAGACGCACATGGACCAGAATCTCAATGACTAAGTTTTGAGCGTGCCTATGGAAAGTGTCTGCATGCGAGTGCTCATTTTAAAGTGTTGTCTTTGATGAGCTTGCCGGTGCGAGTCAAGTACAGTTTGCTTGACGCCGTTTCATGTGCACTTGAGTGTGGGTGTTTGCGCGTGCACTCGCGTTCATGTGTAGCTGTGCACCAGCCCTTTAACTAGATACCTTTCATACACCACTAAGTCTACGCTGCAGCGACTGGTTGTCAGTGCGAGTTTGTATTCTATCATTTAGCGTGTGTCCTGCTCGAAGGGGAGCACACTTACAGAGAGCAGCCATAATAGGATCGCTAACTGCTTTGAGGGGCAGGCAGCGAGGGAAAATAGCCCGACTTGCCTCCACAAGCAATTTACACTCAGTTTTAAAAGGGGTGACCTGAATTACCCAGAGTGGACCAGCTCGCTAATCAAGAAAAATCTGTTACCCATCTCCCCATGTGACCCAAATGAATATGAAGATTGTGTGGTTGTAAAGGAATGATTTAATTCAGTGTGAATGATGTCCTGTCACATGAGGATAGGACTATAGCTTCATATATTAACCTGGAATAAACCAGAACTGCTGCAGACAATGTTGCCCATCATTTTCTGAGAACATACAGTATGTTTTTCAGATCTTTAATTTCTTGGCAGATTCTCACCACCAATGATGCTGTTGAGCAATGTTCTGATCAATGCACCACACGACTGGATAAGATGTGGTGTCCACTTCCTCCCAACATCCTGAATTTAGGTCCAAACATCCCAGATACGATGGTAGCCATCCTGCGCAGATTATGTAATATGGAAGAGTCTTTGCAGTAGCGTTCAGGGGATGAAGCCGCTGTAGCAAGATGATACAAGACTGATACAGGCACTCTGGCCAATCATGTGTCAATAAGCTCTCAAGACAATTCAACCCATTTTTAGAGCATCAAATAACAAATTAACAGCCAACTTATACAAATGAACACTTTAACATAGGTGTATCTGGTGGGCATTTAGATTTTTTTAGCTCAGCCCATGTCCCATCCTCCAACATGGAGTACAGTGTATGGGTGCACCAGGCCGTGCATTAGCATCTGCAAAACACAGCAGACATTCTTATCACCTGTAGAGGGCAGTCTCGCTAATATGCGATTCTGTATTCCAGTCTATTCTACTGATTCAGTTACATTTTCAGTGGCTGTAATGTAAAAACACAGTGAAGACCCTCTTTCCTGACATTTGTTAACCCAAACCTCAAACAACGGTGTAAATAGTTAATGGTTTAAAGTAAGTAGTATTTCATGAGAAGTAAAATAAATGTACCTTTTAATATCAACATGGTTGTAAAAGTAAAAATTCCACTTTGCTTACGACAATGACAACAAAAGAAAAAGGTTCATACAAGATATTCAGTTACAAATATGTGTTCAGACCTAACGATAAAAGTGCATAACAGTTATGTTTAAGAATAACGCTTGTGATACTTGTGGCTTGTGCTCCTCGTGTTTCCCAGGGAGAGCTCGGACCAGCAGGACCCAGAGGAGAAGATGGTCCAGAGGGGCCGAAGGGTCGCTCAGGTCTCCCAGGAGATGCTGGTCCTCTTGGAACAACTGGAGAGAAGGTAAGCTCCTTTTGAGAGTTTGGCTCCTGTAACTATAAAGACAAGATATCCCACAAGTACTCTGACTAAATTTTACTCAGGCTGATAAAATAGAATAAAATCCCTGGTAGTTATTTTGTATCGCCAGGCGTGTTTGATCTAGGATGATGGCTCAGTGGGGTTTAACAAGGAAAATTGTTTTACCGATCAGTCTGGCAACCGATTTTTCTCTGCTGCTGTGCTTAAACCAACTGGGAGCAGGAAATGGATTCAGTTCTTATCATTCTCCATTGTTAGATTAAACACCGGGTGAGCTGTTGCTGACAACACTTTAACCATTTTTTGGGTAAAGGAAAGAAAAATATTTATTTTTCTAGATAACACTGCCTCTCAATTATCTTTTAGGTTAAAAATTGTCTTATTACATATGTAAATGCTGTTTTGTTTTCCAGCCTCCTTTGCATAATATATATAGTTTTTACTCCTGGAATAAAATCAATATTCTAAAGGTTTACATGCTCAGGACCAACTTTCTGGAAGTGCAGCTGTCAGTAGCTGGTTTAGCCCTTCGATGAAATCTAATAACACATTTCTCATTTACAGGGTAAACTTGGAGTTCCTGGGTTGCCAGGATATCCAGGAAGACAAGGACCAAAGGTAAGATATTGCTAAATGATACAATCAAAACAATTCTTCATTAAAATGTCTGAAAACAACTCAACCTGTCTATTTACATTATCCAAACTGTTTCCAACAATATTCCAAAAAAATCCCTTATTTTATTCAAGGAAACAAGATGTTTCATTCTTGTCACCTACTGATTGTGTCATGTCTGCGATAACAACACATTGCGAAGGAAAAACTTACTGTTAGCCAGTTGGACAGCTTTTTTTCCTTCCACTCACACAGAATGGATCACGATTATGTATTGCAGTTCGCTGGTGGGTTCTGTTGCCATACCCCTCATATTCAAGCGCAAACAAACGCTTTGATTGATCGTTTTTTTTGTGAACATATAAACAAACACACACTGTACTTGTGCATGTGAATGCTGCTCTTCCTGAATTTGTGATGGTTTTCGAGGCTGAGCCGTCATCTGACTGCTGGACAGGCTTCAAGCTCCCTGATCAAAGTGCCGGGGATTTAAAAAATGCCTTTGGTGTCAGCACTCAGCTCCTGACACAACAAGAATAAAACGTTGCTTTTATTTAGAGAGCACGCAGTCCCCCTGTTGCATTTAATAAGCGGGGAATGTGTCAGTGAATATCCAAGGGATATAATATTTACTGTTTGTCTCTCAGATGATTAATCACTGTCTTTCTTATACACACAGGGATCTCAGGGTTTCCAAGGCTTCCCTGGTGCCAATGGAGAGAAAGGAACTCGGGTATGTCAGATAGACTTCTTATTATTCTGCTCATTCCTACAAGGGTTGGATCAATGCAGGCGCAGCGGTGAGGACATTCTCCTGTCCCGGCTCCAGATTTATCAACTTAGAGGAAGTTGCATAGGATCTAAAATAAAGATTTTTTTTTTTTTTTTTAAACCAAGAGCTGAAAGACAATTGCCTTCCTTCTTCATTACCACTTACACAACTCATTTCATACCACCAAAAGCATTGTTTATCACTTTGAGGTAGCCGAGCAATGTTTCATTTTCTTTGTTTAAGGGATGGGCCATTAGTTCGGCGGCAAGAGTAATGGTTTGTCACCACGGATGCAGCAGGGCACACAAAGCTTTTAATCTTCACAAAAACATTCGTGAAGTTTATGAAACCAAGCTGCCAGACAGAGACGGAAAGGAAACAGTGCTATTAACATAAGTTTCACGGCCCTTGTTTGAAACTTAAAAAGCACAAAAGATCTAATTGTTTTTCTCATTAAAGTTGTATGCAGCCACTGTGATTGCAAGATCTCGGTAAAGCCATTACATTGTGCATTAATGTTTATCAAACTGTCCTATTAATGGATGTAATATAAGTGATGATAAATACTGATCATATTGCAACAGATAATTTCAGATGTTGCCGTTACAATCTGCCTGTAAATCTTGCTGTGTGTTGGCAATAGATTTGTTCTTCTAGAGGATTCTATCTCTTCGTGATGCCACTGCTTTGATCGTCGTGTATGTTCCTTGTGTCCACAGGGAACAGCAGGGAAGCCTGGCCCACGCGGACAGAGAGGACCAACGGTTAGTCTTACTCAGCAGACTCGTGTCTATATACAGATGGCAAAGCTTGGCATCTGAGTGAAAGTGGAGGGTCATCCGGGGGGATGCTGAAGCTCAACAATGACTATGTTTACATGGACACTAATATTCTGATATTTACCTGATTAAGACAATAGTCTTTTTCTGATAATCTTAATATGGTCGTACTCTGAATAAACAAGAATCCACTTAAAATATGTATTCTGACCTTCGTCGCATTATGGTAAATGGTCTGTATTTGTATTTTCCAGTCTGATCAACCACTCAAAGCACAAGTCACATTCCCTCAGCACTTTTTCTATCACTATGTTTTTTAACATTGTATTGGAATTTTGTATGCACAGCTGCTTGAAGTCAGGGATATAAGTAGAATAATCTATCAGCAATTCAAAATATATACAAATCTCATAAACACATATATATATTCTTGTAAGAGTCTAGAATAAGGTCAGATCACAAATAAATCCAAGGACCTTTTCTATGATTTGAATTGTGTTGTATTTTTTTAATCAAGGGGCCTCGAGGAGAGAGAGGGCCAAGAGGACAAACGGGAAAAGCTGGACCAAAGGTGCGTTACATTTATCACTGCTTTGCTTTACACACACACACAATCAGCCATTAGTCCATACGTGCATCAGTTTAATTCCTCTTTTTGTAACTTCAGGGTAACTCAGGAAATGATGGCCCACCAGGACCTCCCGGTGAGAGGGTACGTGCCATCAAATAGTCATAGTCATCAAGAGTCGTTTCAACCACGTGTTGGTTTGGTGTTTGATCAGCTGTCAATTGTGGTTTGTTGCAGGGTCTGCCAGGGCCTCAGGGACCAACAGGTTTCCCAGGACCAAAGGGTCCTCCTGTAAGTCCAAACTCAAACACTGCACCTGCTCCTCTGTATAAACCCATCCTCTTTGTACTGTGTATTCATGGATCTGGGTATGTTTCAGGGACCCGCAGGAAAAGACGGACTGCCTGGACATCCCGGACAGAGAGGAGAGACTGTGAGTAAACTGGTTTGATTACCCAGCTCTTTATGTGTTCCACAAAATCAGCTGTTGTTGACAATCCTGTTTTTTCTCCTCCCATAATAAATAGGGATTCCAAGGCAAGACTGGCCCTCCTGGTCCTCCAGGTGTGGTTGGACCTCAGGTGAGTCTCCATCATTGACCGTCATGTTTATATGTATCATCCTTGATGGTTTCACTTTAATTTTATGTATAGATTTGGTTGCACAGCTTCCACTGCCAATACAAATCTCTATTCATGTGGAGGTACTTGTGGGGGAGCATTAAAATGTGCACTTTTAAATTTACCATTGCACATTCTCTGCATTTTGTTTATCCAACCAAAACAACATCCATCCTTATACCTACATTTCACGAACTGTGACTTAAGTGTCGTTTATACTTGTGCATATTTGCATCAGGCTCTTCATCCATTATGCATAAACGTCTAACTGACTTTCCCTCCCAGTCACTCCGCTAATGCCATTGATGATAAGGGAGCGGTATGTGGCCTTAATGACTAGTAGTCCTCCCACACAGCAAATGCTCAGCTTCTCCACGCCATGGTTTCTAATGGCTGGAGAAATTGAAGCATCCTTTTTGTATTTAAATTATCTTCCTCCTGCCGTCCTCTTGCTGTAGTTTCTCTTCCTCACACCTCTACAACGAGGCTTTATGATGCAGCATGAATGTTTTCAGCTTGTTTTTTTTCCCCTCCAACTCTAGGGACCAACAGGTGAGACTGGACCAATGGGAGATCGGGGCCACCCTGGACCCCCAGGCCCACCTGGTGAGCAGGGTCTTCCTGGATCTGCAGGGAAAGAAGGAGCCAAGGTGAAGCCTGAAGCTTTGTTTATTATCTTGTGTTATTTGCAGCAATTTGGGACCCCATTGATATAATATTTACCTGTAGTAGCACTTAGAACATTCATTTCCCATCCAGAGTTTATTTTTTAAAGGCTGATTTTGACCATGCAACCTCAGTGTCCAACATTTTGGAACATGCATTTATCGAATTAATGTTGTCCTCCATCACACAGGGTGACTTTGGCCCTGTTGGCCCAGCGGGTAAGGACGGTCCTCCTGGGCCACGCGGATTCCCCGGAGAGAGAGGTCTTCCTGGCCCAGTGGTTAGTATTGCCCTTTAACTCCACTTAAGTACAATAGCTCAACACAGATTCAACGTCTTCCACAGCTTGGTTATTGCATAATAGTTCTGGGTTATTAAATCCCTGTAAGACTGTGGTGAACCTCAAGAATCAGACATGATATATCAGATCCCTGAGTGGGCTTCAACGGAAGAACAGTTTGCTCCAGGCTGTTTATTTTTTTTTGTTTTTTATTCTAACTCGACAAAGTCATGTCCTAGTTGTTATGCAATCCACACTTAGTTGTTGGCAGGAGCAGCTTCTCATTTAAACTTGCTGGTTTCGGAAATGATGTGATACACCCATTTCCTTTCTAAGGTAACGGATGGTTGCAGCATTTTTAGTAAAGAACCGTTGTTCCTGTGTTCTCAGCTTCCACTTTGGGGACTATAGGTGGTTTTTTATCTCATGCTGAGCCTGTTTGAAGACGGGGAGTCCAGTGTAAGGCAGGATGTGTGCTTCCCCAACAGATGTGTTTGTTTTCTGAAGCCTTCATTTTTTCTGTTCTGCAGGGGGCTCATGGACTGAAAGGGAATGAGGGTCCTCACGGCCCACCTGGCCCCGCTGTGAGTACAATTGACTGAATCTCTTCCTTTAGTTTATCACTCTTCAAACTCTCTGCTCCTTACAAAAATATAACAATTTGCATTTTGCCTCAAATACTACAATATTGTGATTTTGTTTTTAATGTTCTGATATTTCTGACAACTGATAATATTGCTGTGCGTTGGTGCTGTAGGGTTCTCCTGGTGAACGTGGTCCTGCTGGCCCAGCTGGACCCACAGGCCTTCCAGGACGTCCAGGCCCCCAGGGACCTCCAGGTCCTGCGGGAGAGAAAGGTGGACCGGTAAGAACATCACATAGAGATTACTATGACATTCGAAAAAAAAGCAGCGTAAGGATGATTGACAGCACAGTGTTGGACTGTTACACAACAATCTATTATAGGGAGAGAAAGGACCTCAAGGACCAGCTGGAAGAGATGGTATTCAGGGACCTGTGGGTCTGCCAGGACCTGGAGGACCTCCTGGACCACCTGGAGAGGATGGAGACAAGGTAAAAGAGAAGTTTAACAAAATTCACTAAAGCTGCATTGTAGCTTTCAACTTTTTCACACATACACAGACACACACATATACAATACACACTTACCACTTTACAAAGACTCTAAACTTTACAGCAGAGATCTAAGCCAGAAATTCTTTTGTATATTTCCCTGTGGCCTTAAATGCTCTGAGGGGAATTGGCCTGATAGGGTTTGCATCAATTAGCAGATCTTCAAAATGCAATCCTGCCTCGTTGCTGCTCTGTACCCTTCTGTACAAGCAGGCAGAGGAAAGGGGAGGACTTTGATGGCAGTGGCAGCTTATGTGAAAGTGACCCGTTAGTATTCAGAAGCATGAATAACTCCTCATCCACCTCTAAAAACATTTGCAGGAAGATCAGCCGCTGAGATACTCTGAGGATAATCTCTTATCCTCTAAAGAATGCTTCAGTTCTTAACTGGCCTCACAATGGTCCCCGTGGTGCAGACGGATACAAAGAATACAGAGGGTATTTGCCATGCAAACAAAAAAGGATCTGGAGGAATAATATTTACACATATTCAGACACTTACTCATTAAAAAGCCCTGTCCACAGATAGGGAACAACTCTAAAGGCCTTTATTTAAGACCAACGCTGCCTCACAAAGAGGATTGTCAATTGCCAAAAGTAAATCCCTTTGCTAGTTATTAGCATAATTCCAGCAAACACCCACATCATGTGGAGGTGTTGAAAGCACAGTGCAAGGTTCTAGAAATAGGTTGAGATTGGACTGATTAGCTATTCTGTTTTTGGCTGCTAGTAGCACCAGTGACTCAACTATCACGATAAACCCCCTTCAGATGTGAGCTATATTTATCACTGAAGGAGAGTGATGTAAGTGAAATAGCCACATACAGACCACATAGAAAGTGTCCTTTCAGAGGCAGAGGATACATGTAGTGGAGTTTTAAAGTCATTAGACATATCATTTTGTATTGTTGTTCTTTCTTCCTCTCACTTGTTTTATTTTGAATTGAGATGTTCGTCTTTTCACTGTGATGGTTTAATTCCTCAGGGAGAGCTCGGAGAGCCTGGCCAGAAAGGAAGCAAGGGTGACAAAGGAGAACATGTAAGTGGCTGTTTATCTCAAGCTCATCACATTTTCTTGTGAATGCATACATTTTAAAACTGTTGATTTTGATTTTTTCCATCTCCTCTACAGGGTCCACCCGGTCCCACTGGGCCTCAAGGGCCTGTCGGAGCTCCCGGACCTGCAGTAAGTCAAATCGTTCAATGCCCAGTTTACTACATCCGTTGGCCCACCGTTGTTTGCATGCCTCTCCCATATGTGACCCCTTTATCTGTGGTTTTGCGCAGGGTGCAGATGGTGAGCCTGGTCCCAGAGGTCAGCAGGGTCTGTTTGGCCAGAAGGGAGACGAAGGATCGAGAGGATTCCCCGGACCTCCAGGCCCAGTCGGGCTGCAGGTGCAGACAATAATGGACAAAACAAACTGTGGTCAATTGTCATCATTAAGAAAAACACAGAGGCTAATAATAAATCCTTTGCACACTCCCTCAGGGTTTGCCTGGACCACCTGGTGAGAAAGGTGAAACTGGAGACGTTGGGCAAATGGTAAGCGCTTACTGGAGAAATTATTATTATTATTACAGGTAGTATTCTAAATATTAAGTCACAAGCAGTATGTAGGCAATATGCATTTCAAAGTTTAACAGTTTCTTCTCTACTTCACAGGGTCCACCCGGCCCCCCTGGTCCCAGAGGCCCCTCTGGCCCCCCAGGAGCTGATGGCCCACAGGGACCTCCTGGCGGTATCGGAAACCCTGGCGCTGTTGGAGAAAAGGTAAAACTCACCTCTGTTTGGTAACTGGCTCGCACAGAGGTGGAGATGTGCAGCTACGGTTTTCTTTAAGCACATAAGGTAGCATAGTGTTTTGATGGTCCTATATAGGCATGAAAATGCACCTCTGCACCTGCCTTCACTGTAGCAGTATAAACACAGACATTTCTCAAGGCACATTTAATTCCCCTCAACCATGTTTGTATCTGTATTTTTATTTGATAGTAATTATCTAAAACTAATTTATCGACAGCTAAATGCACTTATCTAGGGAGATTGACACATTTTATCATACTTTAATTCCGTAAGCAAACTGATATATTTGTCTAGCAAAACAATCTGTGCAGATAATTACACACACAAATTTAGATTTTATTGTCTCCTTAAAAGTTTGAAAAAAAGAAGATCCGCAAACTTAAAACTCCCATTTAAGGATTTAAAGTGACGTTTTGAATCGCCATCTTAAATCATGTGATGTATCAGCACCACAAAATATATCATGGTAGATATCGTAATATATATATATACATAGAAAAATCTTCTAATATTATTGGATTTGTTATAGCTCTCATTTTCAAAACCCCATAATTGATGTGTGTGTTATTCATATTTTTCAACATTATATAGTCTCCTGCTTTGATTTCTGAACACCATATTTTCTCTGCTGTATGATAATGTTTGTGCTGCCCTGTGTTTTGGGGCCCTGCTCTTTCCACATAATAGATTTCTCTCAGAGAAGCCTGTGCATTCTGAAACCGCCTCTATCTTTTAACATGTATGAAAGGAGCTGCTGGCCATTGTGGAAATCAACTCCACCTGCTAATGTTCATTCAACTGACAATTTATTCATCCTGCCACAGCCTTTTTGCGTCATGGCACCTCTGAAACAGTTTCAGAAAAAATTAGTTCAATGTTTTTGTGTTTTAAATTTAATTTTAGTGTATGCAAATTTGCCTACACAACAAAAAGGTTCCCAAGTGGGCCCGATATCACCAATCCCAGACCACGATGGCAGCCAACACGTTTTCCATTGTACCCTGCCCATGAATCAGGTGTGATACAGTTTTTATCCAGCTCACTGGTTTTAATAACACTTTGAGGCAGATTCAGTACGCTAGCAGTTTGTTTGAGTGCTCTGTGGTGCAGGCTGTCAATGATACCTCTTTACCAGGCTTTTGCAGCCATTAATATTTCACATACCTATTTATACGATATCCTTTTAAATGGGACATGATCACCCTCCCCCTCTGCCGCCGAGTGATGGACGTACAGAAAATCTAACGGACAGGCTGCCACCCAACCCGACAGCACTGTTGCTGAGTGGAGGCAGGATGAATAAATACTCGGCGGCACCATGCTTGAAAATCCAAGATGATAAATCCATTATTAATGGCAGCTCTCATAAAAATCAACTCCCGCTCTTATTTGTTGCTGCTCTCTCATTATGAAAAGGCCTGCTTTGGCAGCTTTTGCAGCTGCCAGACTGAAATGCTGTGCACCTTCAGCTCACTTTCTGTCCAAAGTTGTGGTGTGATTTGCTTTTTTTTCTCCTGCTTCAAGTCTATAGAATCACCTTTTGCTCCTTTATAATATCCCAGAGGATAGCTTGTCCTCCTGTGAAAACAAACACAGCGCTCTCCCGGCTAATTGTGCCTCAGCTGATCTGGCATTTTACTAGCCGGCCCAGGGAACTGGCAGGCGACCAACCTTGTGCTTTTTCCCCTCATATAACTGTGATGAGCAGCTGTCTCTCACGCTCAAGGTTCTCCCTGTTGTCAGCTGATTCCAGCAGTGCCCCTGTGGTGGACATGAGCAGTTGTTTGTGCGGATGGAGGCAAGGCCCGAACGAAGCTTCTTAGATGCAACATTTGCATCAAGACCAGCGTGCGCTCCTAAAACAGAAGGATCAGTCACGTTTTAAAACAGACATACAGCCAGCTGCTTACAGTGAATTTCATGATAGCAGCAGCAGGAGAGATTCTGGAAGAAATCCTGCCACTAATTTAGGAGCGTCGGTTGATGTCCAAACACAGACCTGTTGTTCACGCTACAGAGAATCTGTTTATGCTTATCATAACACATCACTAGGCCATCTTATCCAAATGCATAATTTTAAAACCTGAAACAGGTGTTGCATCTGCACTAAAGCCCAGAGGGCCGGACGGTAGGTTCATGTGACAGTGAGTAACGATAGCGCCTGGAGTATAGGTGTGTCAACAGGGCAACTATCCAATAAGGCAGGAGGACTGGGACAAGATATATGTGCAGAGCCCGGGGAGAACAGTGAGGTCAGCGCCCTCTTTATTCCAGTCGTCGAATGTACCCGCACTTGATGGATTGAAATCTCTTGTGTCATCTCTTTCTGTGCCCATTTGGTGACAAGGGCACCTGGACTGTGCGAACAACTGTAAATGATGGGATTTTTAGAACCACATCCGTCCACAAATCACCAGTCTGATAACGTACATCTCTGTCTTACCCTCTAATATTCCCTCCCTCTCTCTTACCAGGGAGATGCCGGTGAAACAGGAGAGCCAGGTCTTCAGGGAGATGTTGGCCCACCAGTGAGTTAGCTCATTTGCTTTTCACCATTTTTTCAAAAGATCCAATAAAGACTGAAAAAGACAAAGTATTTCACTACTGAAGAAAAGTTTCTTTTTCTATTAACTATGTGTTTCTGACCCGTCTCTCTGAATTAGATTTGCTGCTAACTGTGTTTTATTCCAGGGTTCAAGAGGAGAACGAGGAGAAAAGGGAGAGTCTGGTCCGGCTGGTACAGCTGGACCCCCTGGCCCCAAGGGTCCCCCTGGAGATGATGGTCCTAAAGGCAGCCCAGTACGTTTTATTCTGTAATCGTCTGTTGTATATAGCAAGTGTCTCTAAATCTCCGAGAAGAAAAATAAATGAAGCTTTTATTGTTTTTCAGGGTCCAAGTGGTTTCCCTGGAGATCCCGGCCCTCCTGGAGAGCCTGGTCCTGCTGTACGTATGACATAATTAATTAAGTGTGCAAACACTATTCTTTACAGTTAGTTTTTTTAATATAATGCAACTTGACTGTGGATCTGTTTATCTCTTATACAGGGATTAGATGGTCCACCTGGTGACAAGGGAGATGACGGAGAGGCTGGTCAGGCTGTGAGTGTCACCTTTTTACAGCACTGTGGACATTTACTGTAAACTCAAAGATTTTTTTTTAAAATTGCAAGTTATTGGATTTAATCCTCACCCTCTGAAATTTTAATCTAGGGTTCACCTGGACCCACTGGAGAGTCTGGTCCCTCTGGACCACCAGGAAAAAGAGTGAGTACCAGCCTCAGCTCTCTCCTACTATCGCTGCAAAAAGTGTTCTGTATGAAAATGTTCTGTTTATGTATTCTTCTATTTTAATCTTGTCATCTATGTGTGTTTTTAAAACAGGGCCCCCATGGAGCAACAGGACCTGAGGGAAGACAAGGAGAGAAAGGAGCCAAGGTAACACATCCAACAAATAATATAAAAACATACTTCATACCAACAGTGTCAAATGCTTATTTTATATCTTTGTGTCTGTGTTAAAGGGAGAGTCTGGTTTGGAAGGTCCCCAAGGAAAGACAGGCCCTGTCGGTCCTCAAGGATCACCTGGCAAGCCTGGTTCTGAAGGTCTCAGGGGTATCCCTGGCCCAGTGGTGAGTAAAACGCATTACATCTAAAATGTAAATGCATGTAAAACAAGGCTACATAAACAGTTTGATAAACAGCAGAACATAGGATGTGTGATATTTATTGAAACATGTGTTGAATGTAAGCTAGGGCTAAACAAAAATAAACGTATTGTTTTTTATGTGCAGGGAGAGCAAGGTCTGCCTGGTCCTTCAGGCCCAGATGGACCTCCCGGGCCTATGGTGAGTAGAAGTGACCATTGCCTTCGAACTCAAGTATTTCATATCTTACACCTCATACCTGATCAGAAACTGTATTAATCTGTCCCCCCTCATCACAGGGCCCTCCTGGTTTACCAGGTTTGAAAGGAGACTCAGGTGTCAAAGGAGAAAAGGTGAGCCCCTCCAGCACCTGCTCCACAACTCTGAATGTTTTCATGTGCAGCATAAAGCTACAGTAAATACTTCAACAAAGACTAATGAACCTATTTACTTAGAGAATAATTAGTTCTGTTGTTTGCCTCCAGCCATCAGATCATTACCCTAATGATTAAAGGGTGTGCCAGATAGATATATGATAGGGCTAATGTTTTCGATGGTGCATTTTTGACTTACTGACTTTTCCCTCTGCCCACAGGGACATCCGGGTCTTATTGGTCTTATCGGACCCCCAGGTGAACAAGGAGAGAAGGGTGACAGGGGTCTTCCTGGTCCTTCAGGAACGTCTGGTCCCAAAGGAGACAATGTAAGCAAACAAAACCACACACGGAAAAAGTCTCACACATGCCCACACATTGCATTTTTTAATCTTTATACAAAAACTGCATATGCTGCAGAAGCTTAGTGCCATTCATGCCAACGATCTGCCTGACGAATGTTATTGATGGTCTTTATGTTTGTGGTCTTTAATTTAGCAGAAGGCAAAATGTGGTATCTGGTGTGAATAACCCTAACACTAATCAATACTCTTGCATCAGGAACAAACACTGTTGTCTCACTCTCATTTCTACTTTAGGGTATTGCTGGTCCCTCAGGTCCCATCGGTCCCCTGGGTCCTCCTGGATTACCTGTAAGACTACATCCATTATTTATGATAGTTGAACTCAGTAACATGTGATGTCGGCGCTAACATTGAATACTCTGAACTTTCCATCTTTAGGGTCCTCCTGGCCCCAAAGGAGCTAAAGGGTCATCGGTAAGTGTTTTTAATTAAAGATGAAATCCGTCAGGAACGATGAAGAGCATTTCATGACTCTCTAAAACTGTTTGACGTTAAAGTTACAGCATTTCTTCCTCCTCTTCAGGGTCAAACTGGACCAAAAGGAGAGACTGGTACTCCTGGACTTCCTGGCCCTCCTGTAAGTCAATGAATCTTCTTATGGTCATTATCATTATCATCTTCTGTGTTATAGTAAATGCAAGTCATTATCTCTTGGTGTTATGGACATTAACCTAGTTACCATCCATTTCTCTGACTGACACTTGTATTTTTCATTTCATCTCTCCTCATCAGGGCCCTCCTGGCGATGTCATCCACCCACTCCCCATCCAGGCTCCCATCAAGGGCCGAATGCGCAGGAACATCGACGCCAGCCAGGTGATGGATGACGCCGCCGTGGACGCCAACTACAAGGACTACGACGATGGCATGGAGGAGATCTTTGGCTCGCTCAACTCCCTGAAACTGGAGATTGAGCAGATGAAGCACCCGCTTGGCACACAGAGCAACCCCGCTCGCACCTGCAAGGACCTGCAGCTCTGCCACTCTGATTTCCCAGATGGTTCGTATCGCATTCTATCTAAATGAGGTCTGTTGTCTGATCCCCATGGGCTTTAGATTATCTTTTTCTGACCTTTTACAGACCGAATATTGGAGAGAATAATTGCCAGAAATCTGAAATCTGTATCTGTAGCTCGAATAGCAGCTTCATGTTTCAACTTACTGTGTCCTTTAGAAAGGCAAAATTAATGATTTTTAAAGGCTGTTTGTACACATAGTCATGCATGACAGTGTCAGACATGATCTTGACCTGGAGGAGAACAGATACGTGCCACTCTTCAATTGCATGCTCTCTTTTTTCTCCCTCTCTGTCCTCTTCAGGCGAGTACTGGATTGATCCAAACCAGGGCTGCTCTCGGGACTCCTTCAAGGTTTACTGCAACTTCACAGCAGGTGGAGAGAGCTGCATCTACCCTGATAAGAAGTCAGAAGGGGTACGTCTGGCTACACACACACACACAGAACATTTTCAGCATCCTGTTTGGGATTTGATGACATTAACTTCATTCTATTTCAGTCATTATTAAGTCATAATACATGTAAGAACATGTTTGTATTCTTATCCTGAAAATTTGAAAAAATGAATTTGTTCATACAATGAGTTCATATATGATCCAAGTCAAATTTAACAATTTGAAAACAATATGAATTCCACATGTGCATATTCGAGTGAGCGTGCACGAGGATAGCATATTAGCATAATGAACGCCCTAATAATACCACGAAAGGCACTTCCTGCCCTAGTGTCAGAGGTGTTAATATAACATCAATGAGTGGAAAGCTTGATCTGAATAACAGCAGACTAATATCACATGACGCCTTGATCGCTCGTAAATTCTGCTCGTACCAGATAATTGGTGATTGTAACAAGTTCCCCTTACATAACTTGAACCTAACAGTTCTTGCATGAAGCCCACTATGTAAAGGCACCATACGCACATAAAACCAATACCTTACAATAGTATATAGAGAAACAGCTTAATATTGCAGAATATATTTTTTCATGTCTGGGACTAACTTGCATGCAAGAATAAATAACCTGTACATCTCCAGAATTCTGTTGAACCTCCTCATGTGCTCGTGTAATTAGCCTCCATGAGATTACCTGGTGTTGTCATGAAGGAAGACGCGGGAGATGAGTCACCAGGACTCCCTGGATTTCCTATGAGGACGGTGACTTAATTTACAAACAAAGTATATCTCAGTTTGGTTCTGACAGTCGGTAACTGCAGGGAGACAAAATCTCTCCAAACAACAAATTTATCCATACTTTGTTGCCATTTTTAGATAAAATGTCACCACCTGAGAAAGACTTTGGCAGCTGTCAGGCACATCGGAGGAGATTTATGCTTCATTATGCATGGAGCGTGTAGAGGAGAGTTGCAGCAGTGGTGTAACACTTGGAACACTGTCTTTGACAAGTCAGGAGGGGGGTGGGCTGGGTAATAGCACAGTGCTACAGCCATTTTAATGATCGCACTCACCAAGCCTCAGAGGAGCAAGAGTTTGCTTAAGCTCAGAATAATGAAGCGATACTTTTTATAGCTTGCTGGTGATGGGCTGCTCTCACCACAAAAAAAGCCTGTGTCCTGCCTTGTCTTTGCATCGTGGCTGAACACACTCACACACACATTTAGAATGGCACAGTTATTATAAGAGCACACGTTCTGTTTGAAAACCGCATTTTCGTTCCATATCAGTTTTAATCCCTGTCCATACCGACATGCCTGAAAAGGCATATCACGTGACCACTCACATACGCTGGGCATGCATGTGTCGGTTTTAAACAGGAAGGCTTGCGTGTACAGCTGGACACGGCACTCGTCTCAAATTGCAACGCTTGCAATTGATTACCCTTGTTGCGTAGCCGAGGCTAATGCCGGTTGGTCTCTTCTAAAAGGGGGTCATCAGTGTGATAATCAGTGAAGGCTACATCGTGACTGAAAATACTCACGTACATCATTGTTTCCATCATCTCAGTTTCTGCTCTTCTGTTCAGGTAATTCTTAGTTTTAGCGGCTGTAAAACTCTTGTGGTGTAGACGCTAGGCTTTTCCATAGCAGAGAGTTGATGCGTTTTTAAATGAAAACATAGTTGGATGTAACATGACAGCCTGGCATGCTTTCATGGATTTTAGAGAAAGAGAAAGTCAGTGCAAGGATACGTTCCCTCCTGTGCTTTGTCCACTACGGTGAAAACAACTAAAGGTCACCTTCAAGGCAGCATGGGTCTAATGTATGCAGTCTCCCAATGATGAGTGCTCACATTCCCATCATTCATTCATTAATGCATTAAGCTTTTGACAACACTTCCATATCAAACCCTATCTAATTATGGAGAATTCATCATTGTCATGCCTGAGACCATTAGAGCTGTGCCCTTGTTGGCCAACTCACAGCTTTTAATGGCATAACAAAGTTACGCCATGGCTGCACAGCACAAACACAACACAGCGGGGAACAGAGGCCAAGGTGTAAGAGCTTGTTGCAGGCGATCATTTGTTAATTAATCACTGTGTATTCATGAATTTTTCAGCAGCAATTTGCTGCCAGCTTCAGTTCATACTGTATAAAATGGCATAATGGCTTATTAAAATCTTTGGTGTGGTGTGGTTGATCTTACTGAATACCGTTTCAGGTCTGCAGGATTCCTCAGAGGACAAACGGGAGGAGACAGAGGGGAGAAGGAGAGAAAAAATGTGTGGATGTGTTTCTGTCAGATCTGTTTTCTTTCTTTAACGCTGCTGTTTTTTCCTTCCCCCGGCTCCGCCTCTCATTTGATCCATATCCCAGGCTAGGCTCACATCCTGGGTAAAGGAGAATCCCGGCTCCTGGTTCAGTGAATTCAAACGTGGTAAACTGGTAAGCCAGACTTCTGACTTTCCCTTTCCCTTCCCTGAACACCTCTTATATTTTACAGAGCAAAATGGCAAAATGGCCCAAAGACTCGCCAGGCACATGGTATAGTCACTACAAGAGAGGTTCCCTGGTAAGTGGCCCCTTGCCTGCAGTCCCGGAGTCCTGGCTGAGGCCCGGACTCTGCGTGGCCGAGGCTCTGCATGTTTCTGGTTCTGCTCTACGAAGTATGTATATGCACTAGCACCTTGCTTGTGGGTTATGTTTTCGCGGTGCATGAGTCGGCACAAGCTGCTCTCACGCTCAGTCCAGCAACAAAGCTGATGCTCTCACGAGGAAAATGAAGGAGAGGTTTGTGGACAATGCAGTAAGGATTTGAATATGCTGAGGCAACATGTTTGACAAGCAATGGAGGTTAACCCATTAAGGTGCAAAAAAAGCAAACATTGGACTTTCATCCAGTGCTAAATAGGAGAAGCATGCAAACGCCGCAACTGGTCTGAAAGGTATGTACACACATATGCTGCATCTGGGCTTAATGGGTTAATAAACAGAAGTATTTACTGTGGAGATTCCTGACTGCATAATCCACTCTGCCACACCTCTGCTACATTAAGAGAGCATCTACCAAGGGTGACTGTGCCTCAACACATGATTCAAGAAATAGAAGTATCCACAGAGAGATGTTTTTGTTCTTCAGTTATAATAGAATACTTCAATTTACACATTAAAATGTTTTAAGTTGTAGATCAACATGTTCCAGCCTCAGCCATCCATCCTCCATAAAGGGAGAGAAACATAAGCAACCATTCAGCTGCACTCACATTCCCACCATCTTCCTTTAAACACTACTTATATCTGACAGAGTAGCTTGAGTCAGGCACAGGTCAGGCACTCAGTCACCACCCCAGGGGCTTCTGGGTACTCAAGTCACTGTTGACTTGCGGCTGTGATGATAAAGAGGTAATGTTTTCTCTGGTGATGTCGGCCTCATCCACACACTGCGGGGCAGGGGGATGACGGCCGGTGGGGGTTAATCAGAAAACGCATGGGAACTCTGCAGACACTGCAGAACACTTTTCTTTTAACCTGAGCCACAGTGTCAACACTCAAACCTAAAAAAGTTCAAAGACTGTTTACATCAGGTGAGTAATTTGGTCTTTTAAATAGTAGATGTCCAATAGTCACACAAGTAAAGGGAGAAAATTATGAGTTTTCTCTATAAATATCAAGTTTGAGTGTTGGTATTCTGTGTTTGTATATGCATGTGTGCTAAGGTGTGTGTGTGTGTGTGTGTGTGCAAGTACAAGTCAAGAAAGAACACAGACTCAGGCGGGTCTGCCGCTCTGGCTGCATGGCATGGACGCTGCATGCGCTCTCCTATCAGTAAGTCCCATTTGTCTGAAAGACAAAGCGACCGTGTGGATCTAATGGATTACTGATGGTTGGTATATGCTGATAGTCACTTAACGGACATTAAACCCGACTGTGACCGGTTTCAAACCTGTTGTCTTTGTCAGTCAGGATTACAAAGAGCCTGAAATCATTTAGATGGATATAGCAAAATCAAAAAAGCTAAATCCTAGGTTAATTATAAATGAATTACCATGTAATTAACATATCATTACTCCGGCGCATTTCCATTCAGATAATTACATTTTCATGGTTTTAACACACTTTTCTCACACATTTGCATAATCATATAACAAGTCTTTATTTGTACTTTGTGGGCAGATTTTTTCCACGTTAATCATTCCACATTATCCCTGGAAATAATCTGCACCCTTCATCACATTATCGTCGATACAAAAAATAAAATACAAAAAACATGACATGAAAACAACAATTCAAAAGTATAAATACATAATGTGTATTCGCTGGAATCCATGTGCAAAAACTATTAAAAGTACTTCAATGAGCCACTGTTCCACAGGCTGTCATCTTCCTTCATGATGATGAATGTGGGCTTTGTAGTTAATTTTGAGCGCATCTCGCCTTAACCAGTCTGGCATTAAAAATGTTCAATGGTGCAATTAATTTGTATTAATCCTCCACTGAAAAAGAAAGAACGCCAGTTAACGTATGTTTTTTAGTAAGTATGCAGCGATCTACACTGTACAGTTGTTTTAGGTAAATACAGAGCCTTGGGGAAAAAAATTAATAGAATGGCATTCAGTAAAGAACACACCTCTGCCTCGTCCCAACGTTCCCGTTAATTCAATTAAACCGTACCAAAGTTCAAAGACATAGATATCAGTCCTAAATGTGCCTGATATTTTTCATCAAGATTCATAAATTATTCTCTGGGAAAACTGAAAATGTTGAAATACGCCCTCACAATGTTCAGTAAAGTGAAAAAGATAATCGGAGGATCATCCCCTGATCTGCACCAAAATGTAATGGGTTCTCCCGATCCGTAAAGTATCCTTCAACCAAGTTTTATGAAAATCGGCCTCGCATTTTTTTAATGGAATGTTGCTCACAAACAAACAGAAACAAACAGACAGGGGTGAAAAGATAAAGTCCTTGGCTGAGGTAACTTTATATTTATAACCTGGTTGAAATGAATAGGATAGTTAAATCAGACGGGCAGGCAAACTCTAGCATGGCTGGTTCTGGTCTCTTCATGGAATATGTCAATAAAAATATGATAACACCACTATTATCCTTTAATAATCAGGTTAACGTGTTGTGTTATATCTCACATACACCGTTAAGTTCTGTTTGCCTGTGCTGTGTATATAAATTGTGTGCATCCTCAGATGACACCCGGATTCTAACACCATTGTAAATAAGAAACAGAGAAATCCCAACACAGCAGTGAAACAGGAAAAGAGATTACAAGCCATAAATTAATTCAGAATGACTCCCAGGAGACAGAAGCACTGCACAATATAGACCTGACTGTGTGTTCACTAAATCTATTGTATCTTCAGGACAATCCTTCCTCTCTGTTTACTCACTCATTCTTTCCACCGCTGCCTGCCCCTGGTGTTCAGTCTACGTCCCTGTTTTATTTTAAATCGCAGCTCTCATACGTGGACGCCGAGGGCAACCCGATCGGCGTGGTCCAGATGACCTTCCTGCGGTTGCTGAGCGCAGCAGCCAGACAGAACTTGACGTACAACTGCTATCAGTCGGTGGCCTGGCACGACCAGGATCAGGACAACTACGACAAGGCCATCCGCTTCCTCGGCTCCAACGATGAGGAGATGTCGTACGATAACAACCCCTACATCCGCACCCTGGTCGATGGCTGTGCGGTAAGTCAAGGAGATGGTTGTGGGAGTGTCTCTGGGTGATTGGCGATAGTAACATCTAGCTTTTGTCTGCGATGGGAATGGATACAACGGGTATTAACTCCTGGGTCAGATTACAATGCAGTAGAAAAGTTTTTATCTGCTACGGCGCCGAGCCAGGAACATGACACCCAGGTGAACGTGCTAATTTGGTAAGACAGCAAGGTGAGAGAGCGCCTCAGTTGTCATTGCGTTCATAGTGTTGAGCATGACTGAAGAAAGGCAAACTGTTCAATAGGAATGGAGTTAATCTCTTTAGCGGGTTTACCCTTATTTAAAACACAACTGGCTAATTTTGGTGTGAATGAGGTATTGATGAACAGAAACTGATGTTTGTTGTATTTGTAGCGGCTCTGTCCGCGACTAAAGAATGTGATGTTTAGCTTTCATGCACCAACTCTCCTCTCTGGTGTGTCTCTTCGCAGTTGAAAAAGGGCTACGAAAAGACGGTACTCGAGATCAACACGCCAAAGGTGGAGCAGGTGCCGTTTGTGGACCTCATGTTCAACGACTTTGGCGGCTCCACGCAGAAGTTCGGATTCGAAGTGGGCCCCGTCTGTTTCATCGGCTAAGACTGTTTACTGAGCAAATGGAGAAAAAGAAAAGCATATTTTGTTTTCTCAGAAAAAAACATTTGAAAAAGAAATAGGACGATTCTATTTGTAAAAAAAAAAAAAAAGTCAACTTTTTTTTTCCATAAAGCAACAAGAGTAAAAATGAAATCAAGTTGAGGATGCAGTGAAATTCTTTTAGAAATAGAGGAAAAACGAAACAACCTCAGTGGGCCTTCTCCATCACATGCAAGTTTTGAAACTGGATGTCAGATACTGCCTCCTACGCCACACACTCACGCAGACACACACCTAGCCCCATGCCATCACTCGATTTAGACCTTCTGGTCCCAAACAACGGAGGCGACCCTGAGAGCTGCAGCCATTCCAGACGAGAGCAGTTTTTTTTCCAAGGACTCCAACTGATTCGGCTTTTTTTCCCCTCATCTTTGGTTCTGATCTCATGTCTTCCTTCATCTCCCTGGCTTCTTCCACTTTTTGTTGGGTTGTTTTTGCTCATTCACTACTAGGAGCTCTTGCTTGTGCATAATTGTCCCCCCCATTCTCTTGGAATGGATCCTCTATATAGATATATATATAAAAATATATATATATATAAATAATTTTTATGTTTGTAAGTACATTCTGTATATTTTTTTCCTGGTTATGTTTATTGCTTCTTGCTTCAAAACGTGCATGTGACTTTATTAATTGTGGAGGTAGGAGGAGGAGGAGATGATGGATACAGGGATAACACCTAAAATTGCAGAGATATTGAAAGTGAGGAAATTCGACTTGTAAATTGAAAAAACAAAGAAACTAACTAATTGGGAAGTCCTGTCTTGTTGCAGTTGTAGAGCACATCTTGTTGTAATTTAAGAACACATGGAAATAAAAAAAAGACGAAAACAAGCTCTGTGATATTATGTGACAGTTGATTTGCAGAACTAATGAAAAAAAGAAAAATAATACATTCCTCCTTTTGTGCCCTCGGAACAAACCACCTACCTTGGTGGCAAATGTCATTAATTTAATAAACGGCTTCTATTTTTCTTTTCCTGAAATACTCATCTGACTATGCAATGAGAGATGTCACTTTTGAATGGAAACACATCAAAGAACCCTGGTGCTATTTTTCCTCTCGTCTGTGGTGCTATGTATTTTTCTAGTTTGTGTTTGTTTGAATGAAAGGAAATTTGTGGCGATAATATTCTGTCACCAGCTGCCCCTTGACTCTTAACCACCACAGTGGACGCAGGTGGATCTGTGTTGCATCCATTTTTTTTATGACTAATGTCCAGCAGTGGTGTCTGCATGCTATTTCTCCTGCTCGCAGGTCAGTGCAGCATGGCGGCGTTATGTTGCTTCGGCGGACCGCACGGATAGGAAAAATGTGTCTTGTACCAAATATTGGGAAGAGAAAAAAGGAAACTAAGATGGTGCTGTTGGCTTTGTTGCTGCGTTTTCGCCTCTCGCTGCTGGGAGAGAGGGAAATGTTTGATGGGCGTGCAAAAAGGGTTATGATCCATTGTCTTGTTTGGTTTGGAAAACTCAACCCTTCCACCAAAGGTTATCACATATATTTAGCTTTAACAGGCTTGAATTTTTCTTATTTTCTTTCTTTTGTATGGGAATGTTTTTCTTGATTTATCCAAAGTAGAGGCAGGTAATGAAACTAGCCAGATCAAGCAGTTTGCTCCTGCAGCGGCAGAAAATGTCTTGTTGGTCTTTTATTTTTGCCCTATTTGTAATTATGCTCTTCGTTCAAACTATGCACTCTCTTTGCTTATGACCACTAAGTATCTACCACATAATTTTTTACAGCCCTTCATACATAGATTTGTTTCCTCTTTTTTAAAAATCTTCAAATATGTGACTTGAACCATTTTCTGTTAAGACAACTCAATATGCTTGTAGATCTCTGGCTTTATCCTTTCATTGTCATGCAGTACGCCCAAATTTTAAAACACTTTGCTCTCAACGTAGAAGACAAACAATTTCTTGTAAATTTCCAGAACCAGCAGTAATGCTGCCATTGTTTTTGTTTTGTAGATTTTCCGTTTTTCGTCTGTCTTTGTCTGGTTTGTTTTTCACAGTCTTGTCGAAACCTGTGTAAGGATAAGAGGATAGAAGATATATTGGTTTTTATGTCAATAAATTCAAGTTTACTGTGGCCATCCACTCTTGTATGTCTTTTGAAGCATTAAAACCTATCTGTATGCATGAAATTGTAAAGTTTTTTCTCTTGTTATGATCTTGTAGGGGAACATGATCTGTAGTCCAGGTTTTTATTCATCGGGATACGTCCGTTTTTTTCATGAATGAAAGATACAAAAATATAAAAGTAAAGGTCATGTCCACAATTGTGAAGTGGAGAGGAAATGATGAACTTGTAACTCTACCAAAGACAATGTTCGTTTGTAGTATATTTATTGTACTATTTAAAATAAAAAAATAAATGTTAAATGATACCATAGTATAAGTGTAAGAGGCCCCCTCTTTACGTGCACACGGGAAAAACAAAAGCTACTGACTAAAGGTGATGAATTTTACACACATGCTGGTAATGCTCCTTTCAGAATACGTCAATATAAAAAGACAGATGTTTTCATGTTTGCAGCATCTGGAGTGTGTGTGTGTGTGTGTGTGTGTGTGTGTGTGTGTGCATGTGTGTGTGTGTCAGTCTGTGTTTGTGTTGTCAATGGTGTTTGAATGCCAAATAAATAATTGGATGTGTGTTTAGCTGCACAACAGGTAAGAATATACTATTAACTGATATACATTGTGTCAGTAATGTCAAACAATCTTAGCTCCACAGACTCGCCACAAGAAAGAAGTTCCCAGAATGCATCATGGTCAGAAATCGCTCCTGATACCTCCAACAGAATCCTCCTGGCTATAGACATTTTTATGGCCGACTAATGTACGTATACCTTCTCTCAGTCTAAGCTCATATTTCCACACTGCCTGCATCACATTAAATATGTATTATTCACTGTATTGCATGCAAGCTTTTCCTCAGCAATGATTATAATAAAGAAACAAATTGGCGATCGCTTTAATCCCACTCTTGCACTCATTTCAATAATCTGCAAATTTAGAGATTTGATCAGATCAGCGGTGGAGAGGATGGCTTGCAGAATGTCAAGTGTCTCATTAGTGGTAAATGTTGCACAGTAAACATTAAGCCTAGTGCAGCAATTCAAAGAAGAAAAAAGTTGTTACGCATGATATGATGATCAATATTTAATGCAATGTTTGCAGAATGGGTTTAGTTGATCAGAATGCATGGAATCTAACTGAGGCAGCATCCTGGGCGAGTTAAGTAGAAACCAGAAACAGCGTAGTGTAGGAAGGCTTGTGAAATATTTTTAGAAGAGGAGTCGGGATGCAGTGAGGTTTAGGATGAATGAGCAGGACACTGTGGGAGACACAAATTTAGACAGCACTAGTTTGTAATGGAGGAAAAGTGTAGACTCACTGAAGTGAGCCAGGTAAAACAGAGCAGCTTAAGGAGAACTGAAAAAGTTTAGATGAGTTTGGTTCCTTAAAAGTAAAAAATACCAAAGAGTAATAATTCTCCAAAGTGACAGTCATCCAATACAATTGTAGGCTGTTGGGATTCAAATTTCTCTATTTCACTGCTGTATTGTGAATTAATGAGTGGGATTGTAAACCTGTAGTGTAAATATATTTGAATTCAACATGGAAATGTCACTCCTCAACCCACAAGGTGTTATTATTAATCGAGCAGCAGTAGATTATCAATGGATTCCAAACCCTTCATTTCTATAGATTATAAATCTATTTAAAACACAGGAAATGTTCAACATGGTGGCAAAAGTAATTTGTGCTAAGCTAAATTAGTCAGCTGCTGGTCGCTGCTACATATTGAACATCTTGGAGTGTATCAATCATCTCATTAATTCTTGGCGATGGAAAATTGAGTATTTCCCCACACATTTATCACATATTTCCTTTTAATTACAGCAGCTGATAAAGTAGGAGAGGGAAACTTTTGAGGGGGAACTGCAAACAACAAAAAAATCTGGTGATGGCCTTGACAGGGAACAAAAACCAGGGCACAGATTTGGAGAAGCAACTAAAATTAAGGAGGAAGCTGGAACCTGTCTGCCACGGATTCAGTGACGTGTAGCCAGTCATATTTACCTTTAGCCTCAGCGACTGAAGGGTTGAAACAACTGATGACACATCAAGGTATGATTAATGACTATCATTATTATTTTCATTACTACAACCAGTCTTACAGAAGTAAATGTAATGTTCCTGGTCTCTCTCTCCCACAAGTAAGCCATAGGAATATCACATGTAAACAAATAGTGGCTTTAATTTGTTTCGTGCCATATTCACCCTTTACCAGATGAGCCATTTCAGGTTCACATCCAGATAACGACCCAAAAAAGGCTCACATTATCTTTGGAGTATTTGGGCCACATTTACAATTTTAGTCTTATTTTGTTCGAACTACAAGAAGCCAGAAGTTCTATTGCCTGAAGTGGCCCACTTCCATATGCCATCTTGTCATAGTCATGACAGCAAACTTTCTGTGATTGGTTGTACTGTTCCAAACTTGCAGGATGTATATTTAGTGCTTACTGAGGATGAGGATGTAACTCTTGATTAATTAGTGAGTTGAGGATGAGGTCCATTCTCAGATTATTCCTTGATCGATCTGATTGACAGGACATTTTCAAGAGGATTCCTGCCTTCCTTACCCTAACACAATGAAGTCTGATTATTAAATGTTACAGACTGCTGCTGCTGTGTGGTCTGGGCTGCTGAGGGAAGAACTGAAGGGTCAAGCTTAAAATAAAAAGTCGAGGACAGAGCCTCTTCCATGTTAATGTGTAATTGCTCTGAGCCTGTGGATCTGCAGCTAACAGAGCCCATTCATAGCCCGGCGCTGCCACCACTGACCTACTTGCATATGAATCAAATAGCGGAGAGAAAACCAGATAGTGTTTCAACACAGGGACTGTCATACAGAAATATTAATACAAGGATTTTCCTCTAATAACCTTTGAGATTGAGGAGTGGCTATAATTGAAGATATTGGTTTTCTAATGTGATTTGAGGCGACCACCCAAGCATTACTTATAGCTGCATCTCTCAAACATCAATGTTATGTTTCTATGTTGTTGTATTAAGCCTCATTTGGGCCTCATAATAAAGTTTTCATTGAAGAATAAATCAAAAAAACTAATTTTACAAAACAAACATTTCCTATGTTCTCCATTTCAACACGCTAACAAATACGACATTGGAAACCTTTATCTAAATTTAGATCAAGGAGGGAAAACCTATCTCCTGAAACTAATGTGATAAACACTAGTGCACGGCTTGTTCTAAACCTGCCTGTTTGAATTGGGCTGTTCTCTTGTTCTGTGTTGAAGCTCTGGAGCTTCTTCAGAATTATTCCTTGTCATTAGTGAATCCTCCACAAACAGTTCTACAATATACTGTCAGTTTGTACTTTGTATTGCTTGTGTGCAGAGCTTTTATTAAACAGTCTGTGGTGCAGAGAGAAGTTAGAAATCTGTTCTTTCTACCTGGTTTATCTGCACTGAAGATTTTATTATAGTCAGCATTTTTCATAAAATGAAACTGAATTTTCTTTATCACTGTTCATGTGTGTGCTTTATATACCATTCTGAATGATTTACTGAACTGCTGTTACTTTTTCATACATTGCAAGTCGACTATTTCAGATTAAAAGCTCTGTAATTCAGCCCGGTATAAAACATTGCAGCAATGAAAAAGTTGTTCTTATTTTGGAGACACATTGCTTAATGTGTTTCTGTAAATGTTGTTGCTATGACAGAGATCATGGTTGGCAGTTGATTCACATTTTTTTATAATGAACATATTGCATGTCAAAATTGCTCCAAATTGAATACCACACTTTCTCAGGTAATTTGCAATAAACATGGCAAGTTTGAAGTAGATTAGATGAGCGGCTCATGAGATATGCATTTCGTAGGTAGACAATGAACAAAGAGGAGTTCAAACACCTCCTTTTGTCAGCTATTAGTTTGGTGAACCAAACGATGTGAGGACATGGTCTGCACTTGACTGACAAACTGCACCGATAAACTTCTCAACAAATTCAATTCAACACATCAACTTCCCAGTCTGCTCTGCAGACGCTGTCAAACAGGAGTCCCAGAGAGGAACAAGCTTTATGTAGACAAGCTAATTCATCACCCAGGTGATTGTGATCTGCATGATGTAGAGTCAGTCCACTCCCCCAATCAGAGCCGAGCTGTGAGTCTCAGATACTCCTTTATTGGTTAAAGCATGCCTCTATGGAAAAGATAAAAGTGGGAAAATACATTAAAGAATATAGAATACAAAAACACATTTAATTTCATACATCAAAAAGGCAAAGTTCACATAAATCATCCAAAAGAAATTATCATTCAAGCTGCCATAGAGAAAGAAATGTGTAGAAAGGAGAGTAGAAAACATGGTGCTTAATGAAATAAAGTAAGCGGAATGTATATTGTTATCAGATAATGAATGCATGAGATAATTACTTGTGGGGAGATTGAACATATTCAAATCAAAATAAAAAGGAAGGATGATATCTCTTAATTGTATTTGTTCCAGATGTTACCAATTACAAAAAAAGGTTTCGGATCTAAATATGAGTGCCTTCAGGTGATAGGAGTAAAATACTAATTTTGTGTTTATTAAGTTTTAGTGTTTTTACCGCACATCTTAATGTGGAACTAGTAATGTGCTTTCGTCTTTTTCTTTCCTTCTCAGCCCAGGTTCTTCTGTTCATTAGTGATTTTTACTAAGTTACCTCTACACTCTGAAATGCATAGAAACAAATAACCACATAGAATAACAATTTACTATAATATTTGAATATAGAAATACTCAGTATAAATATTTTAATGCCAATGTTGACTTTCTCTCTTTAGTCTTTACATCTTCAAGAAGTTATTTTTACAATAGGTCTTTCACTTTGATGAAAATTTTCTTTTGTAGAAAACATCAAAATATGATCATTTCTAGTCATTTCCTACCTCATATCTGACACACATTATTTTTGATGCATTTACTGCAATGGCCAATACTTTAATATATTTTTTCTATTGCTACAGAGTCATGCTTTTTATATATATATATAAGAGTATCTGGCCGTGAGGTGCAGCTCTGCTCTGATTGGTCCATTCTGAGGTAGATTGAGCCTCATCTTGCAGATTGCAGCCACCTGAGTGATGAATGGGATCATCTATATAAAGCTTGTTCCTGCTTGTGCTGTCTGTTTGACGCTCCCTGATCAGTCTACCAGTGCAGTGTGTGTTGATCCAGCAAATCTGGGTTCTTTAGGATTGTGTTTGTCATTGTCTGTGTTAATGAAATTGGCTGCAGAGCTCTAAGTCCTTAAAAAACCTTTATTATGAGTAAAGATGAAATGAAAACAGTAAAAAAATCTCAGCCTCAAGCCATGTTCAGAGTCCTGTGACGCCAGTCTGCAGTTTTAAGAATGACTCCACCAAGCAGCTCACAGCAGGAGGCTCTCAGGCATTAAAGCATCAAAATGAAATGAAACATATAAAGCTGAGAAGAAATAGGCTGAATCTACTCAACATGAATGTATGTGACACAATGAGCTTCATGGTTCATCCAGTGTTGCAAATCATCAGTTTATTTTTATTTCCCAAAATATTTGGCAATTGTTAAAACTAGGGAAGTTTAAAAACCTTCAGTTTTTCAAAAAAAGTCCCCAGAGGAAAATGTTGCTGCTCACAAATAATTGTCTTTTCTTTGTCTCGTAAGAGCAGGAGACTTAATAAGAGAAATTAACCTGAGACGGTTTTTCTTCTGTGATCATTTGTTTTCTTTAGTCTTGAATCTGATCACTGAGACATGTTTCTGATATTGCCAGTTGAGTTTTCTTAAACTTTCTTTTATCTGAATTGTATCTCAATCTTAATTTAGCACATCAGGATTATCAGTGGGAGACACAAACAGGAGCATTTTAAGATTGTCAATAAGGATCAAGCTGAGGCAAGAGGAGCTAAATTAAAGAAGTGTGAGAAAAAGGTCTCGATCACATATCGATCTTAACTTGAGCGCAGTTATTTTGAGGAGAAAAAGGAAGAGATGTTTTTATTTTTCCAAATAGTGCCGATCTATAAGGATGTTGACCTAAATGACTTCTCGAGTAGAAAAAATTACCTGATGGTTTTGCTACAGGAAAAAAAACAAGGGGATCACTAACGTAATTTGGATTCAATCTTTGTCCCCCATGGACCTCTGTACGAAATGTAATAATCCATCGGATGTTTGTTGAGATATTGCAGGCCAACATGGCCACATAGATCCAAAAATGATTGGAATAAAGGGTATTTGTTAATAATAGATAAGTAAAGTCCCTTTTATTGTTTTTGCCAAAATCTCAAAAATACTAAGGACATAACCTCAGTTTGATCAATAGCAACTGGAGTTATGAAGTCAATATATAAGGTCAATGTGGTTTTAAACCGCTCAGATGATACTGTTTTGTGGTTTTTCCCGGTGTTTCGATTTGCTTTAAAACTACAGGACTGCAGTTGTAGAAAATGTGCTTAAATGCTGCAAACCCATTAGAATTGAAGCAGCATGCTCAGGTGCAACAGGCCCTGTTTAGACACAGGTGTTTTCTGTATGATCAGACCTCGGGGTCACGCTGACATGACGTGAACCCATGTTTGGTGTGAGGGGCCGAGGACAGAAACCTTCAAGCAAAGAAAAACAAATCCATTTTACTACTGCTAATTGAAACAGAATCTCAAAGGTGCAGCAAGGAGAATGGCTTAGATGTCACTTAAACTCTGTGTGCACGTGCAAGCTCTGACAGATCTAATCTGGAAAGTGAGGACACCTGTGTGTGCAGAGCCTTCCAACACGCCACAGGCTCCACAATGTTATTTGTATGGTGGTAGTTGCTAGTAGTATGTTCTGGAACTCTGCAGCCTTGCATTCATTAAATCTTATGCCTGGGAGCATGTGTACCAGATGTAATGAATTTTTAGCTGCGATCTGATTGTGATTATAAGATAATGATGAAATTTGTCTCAGGGCACCTGAGTAAATAGTTTAGAAAAAGGATTTGAGACGAGGTGAAACCTGAGATAAGAGCAGATGGGAGAGGATCGCAGGAAAAGTGAAAGAGCGCACGTGATTGAGAAAGGAGATGTTTGATGTGTAAATGCACCACACGCAGCCAGTGATGTTTTCCCTGCAGAAATGCAGGTAAACAACACATGAGTTCGGTTCATATTTAGGAAAATATTCAAATAAGTGTCAGCGGATATTATTAGCACACGGAGAACGAGTTGGTTTCGTCGTCCTGTGAATCTCCTTTGTTCCTCTCAGCTATTAACACGAGGGATGCAAACATCTGGGATGTTATTAACTTCTCTTCCTCAGAAGATGCGAGATTCTCATGGGTGACAAAAGCTCAGATGTCTCAGAAAAATGTTTAAAGCATGAAAATAAGGAGATTAAATTCAGCTACATTTACACAAATAGCACATTTTCTATACCGATGTGTCAGAGTAGGCGGAACAGAAGTTAATATTGTTAACTAAATAATAACTCTTGGCTGTGATGTGTGGAATTCTGTGCCATAAAGGAATTGCTAACAATATGACTTTGAACCTTCTCTCAGCAGGAGAAGCTTTGTCCCACTCATGTAAAACTTAGCACTTGATTTAATTAGATCATCTTGTCTCGCAGCCAGAAGGAAGAGCATATGGTCCCGCACTTTTCTTTTTTTTTTTTTCCCCTCTTCACTCACATACAGTAGCTGTGTTCTATTTTCAGGACACCGGCGTGTCGGGTTTGAAGCTGCAGGGCTCTCCTCCACACTTTGTGCTCCCCTGTAGAGAGAGAGAGGGTCAAAGAGAACTGTGTGGTACAGGATCCAAACAGCAGCCAAGGACGGTCCCACATTAACAGCATTAATTACTATTTCTAGACACTGTGAGAGCGCTGCTTTCCCCCCTTGAAGTCCATCAAGAGAGACACACAAGGGCATTGTAAAATATATCACTTTTGAATATTCCTCCCGCCTTATACACACTCAGCCATGATGCCATTTGTAGGAGCGAGTTGCGGCAATTCTTAATGATTAAAATTGACTTAATTGTTTAAGATACTTAAATCGCATCAATAGGTCGACTCTGAAATTATCAATCATGCTTTTATAGTAGTTTACAGGGGCATAGCCTACTACTCATGGAGAACAATTGCCAGTGCATTGGGTTTTCTATTTGATGTAAGCTACAAAAATATTAACATGACCATATGAGTAACATTTCCTGACATTGATTATATGAGGTCAGCCTGACCTTCACCTTTGGCCACTGAAATCTGTTCATCAAATCTAATCTGTTCCTTTTTGTGTCCAAGTGAATGTTTGTGCAAAGTCTTTTGAGATGTTTCTGAGAGTTTGCATTCACAAGACCAAAAATATGTTTGTAGGGTCACAGTTCATCCTTGAGTCCAGCCAAACATTTGTATCTCATTTTAAGAAATTCCTTCAAGGTATTCTTGAGATATTGTGTTCACAAGAATGCTGTATACTAATGTCATCTCTTGAAGACAGGAATTGCAGCAGGTGTTTGCTCAGATTTGCAGCTCCTGAAAACAAAATGGTTATTTACAGTCAATGACTCGACAGTGACAATATAAGTAAAGAACTTTATTCAAATGTTGAAATATGACCTTGTACCAACAAGAAAAGCCAAGACAGAAACAAATTATACATTTCTCATGTAAAACAAACAAAACTGTTCAACCTTTGCAAGATGCAGGACTGATCACTCATAGGAAGCAGGTGATTGAGGGGGAAAAGTTTTTCAAGAACTTTTATTTGGCTTCATTTAGTAAAGGTAAAACCACAAGGAAGCTTTGCCACCTCAGAAATAAGGAACTGACACCAACAAATCTTTCTTCTTGGGGGCAGAATTCAGAAGACATGCATGCTGATATAAATCCTTTTCAAGGTATTTTGGCAGATTTATAATGTTATTCTCCCTTGAAATAAAATCTTTGGTGTGTAGAGAGAAGAAAAGGTTTAGTGGCAGAGCGAGATGGGGGGGGGGGGGGTCTTTTGTGGTTTGACATTTGGAGACAAAATGGGGAAAAAAATATTCACACTAAAGAGAGCTTAATAGGTCAATGAACACAGGAACCAATACTGTTTGCTCTCAGATTGACTCGAGTGAATTTTATGTGGCTCTGTCAGCTTTCAGCTATTTCTCAGGATATTCCCTCCTCTTCTCTAAGACGGTGACCATGTTTCCCAATGAATTCAGTGGGAAAGAAACGGGGGACTTGTTATTGGACTAAATGAAAGGAAGACCTGGACAGTGCCAACACTGTGCAGTTGTTTAACATGCAAGTGTGCACCAAGCCCTGCGGTGGCATTAGTAGCTCAAGGATTCAGCCAAAAGGTTGTAGACACTGTGTGAACAAAGCTTTTTTTTTTTTTTTTTCGGGTCATTATTTCTTTTATGGCTCCATTTCTCTCTGCTCATAATTGTTCAGGATAATGTACAATATATTTAAAACTCAGGGTTAAAGAGGACATTTTATTTGTTAAAGAGCAGAGCCTCACTAAGAAGTCATTAATACGAGACATTAAGTACATACAAGTGTCTGGAGTTTGCTCAGATAAATACTGCACATAGATAAATGTCAAAATATCATATATTACACTCCATTTATCAGCAGTTTCCAACAATGTGGTGAAGGATATTAATAGGCATATGTCAGTTTTATTCACTCAATGCTTCTTCTCTGTTTTCCCTGGTTGGGAGGGGGGCACATCTCGCAGCTTTCCATTCGCATTGTGTGCAAGACATTCAAATGAATCAGGTGATAAAATCATTTCAGTGTACGTGCACTCAACTGAATATTTCATGACACTGGCAAAAGCTATCGACAACACAATCTCACAACCCTCTCCTGTGCTTTTATTTGCTATTAAATCATTTCCCTGAACAACAAAATGTACTCCAGGCCCTTGTCACTTGCAAATGCGGCTGCTAAAATGCTTGCATGAATTAGCATAGAGATGTGCACACCCCAGCATGTGCATACAGGTACTAATACTTGCTTTACACGACAGTGCCCCGCATGTTTTGGTGTTCTGTATATCAAAATCCAAAGAGAAAGCCCAAGGCTCTTTCTCTGCAGCTTTCTGCAGACACTGACACTAATGGCCAGTAAAACAGTAAATGACTAGCACCTTGCACTTGCCTTGACCGCATTCTGCGCCTCTGCTATTTCAGGCTGTATCATACAAGTGGTGGTTTAAATGATTTGTAATCTTGTCTCTACAATACAGGGATTGTAAAATGGAAGCAAGAACGCATGTGTATCTGTCATAGGGTGTCTGACCCTCCCGGTTTGAAATCACAAGATTTTTGCAAAAATTCTGGACTTTGATTCCTGATATTAAATGTGATAACTTGCACTTTTTCCAGCTTCAACATTTTGTGAGATTCTGGGAACCAATGTGCCCAAACTTGATTTTCCATTAGTCACCAGAATCATCCAGCGTCACTGCATCCTGCCAAATAAAGACATGTTTAAAAAAAATAAGATTATGCAAGTGTGAATGTACCACCTGAGGTCACAGCACATGGAGGTAATTCATCACTGTCATTTCAACATCAACACCTTTCCAGCAGGTCAAAAAGCTGCCTCTGATTAAACACTGAGAGGAGACAGTGATGCCAAGGAGAATCAAACTGCTGAAGCATGTTTGGCCCGCAGGAGTCTGTGGAGCAAAATAAATGTCCAAGCAGTCCTATTAAAAACAGTTACAGAATAATGAGGGTTACATTGCATGCATTAGTTTAACATGTTGTTTTTCTTGCTACAGAAATAAAAACACTGCAACCCTGTGTATAACGATGCGGTCATGAAGTAATGCCACAAACTATCCGTTGATTATTATATTAAAAAAAAAGAAGTGTTGTTCCATTGGGTTCCATAAAATTTGCATAATAGTCCAATTTAGTTCTGTGTGTTAATGTCACACAGTTACTCTTTTTAATCACAGAACAAAGTCTTCCCATGCCATTAGCACCAATGTATCTGGTTACACAGTTGGGATAATGACGATGATGCTAAAACAGGGTAATTAAAAGGGTATAGGTGGTTAATTAGATCAGGCATTAGATCCTCTGGAAGTAAACTTGCACTAAATAAACTGATGTATATCAAATTATCTTTATCAACTCTGACAAATGCCTTTAACTGGAATGCCTCTTTTATTTCATTGCTATAAGTGTGCTTTTTTCAACAGTATATCAAAGACAAATTTCCATGGACAGTAAATTAGATTTATGGGGGACATTTCGACCTGTCATCTCAGGCTATCTGTGAGCGTAATCGGTAACCTTTAATAACGTAAGCATCCAGGTTAATTACATCCAGGACCCTGGTTTTATGTCTCCTTTTAATGCCATCAAACGATGGTCACAACAGAAAGTAGCTCAGCAAAATTTATTAGCATGTCTTCCCAAGATAGCTGGTTTGAAGAGGTGGTTTTCAGGATAGACTGTTTATAAAAATGGACTAAGTGAAGCCAACGTGGAAGTGTCTGAAACCTGCATTCTCCTGAATGACCAGCAGGAGAGTCCACTGGTTACATTTTACTAAAGTCGATTAAAATGACTCTACTTCACAGTTTATTTATAACCTCAAACATCAAGGCATTTGTTATCAATTTATTTTCAAGTCTCCACTACAAAATCATAATTTTGTAAATTATCGTCCCATTTAGGTGCAGTGTCCTCAAGCTCCGTCAGGCTCCACCCCAAAAACATGGTTACTTTTGGATTCAAACACCAAGATGATGCTGGACTAAACACCAAATTCGAGGCTTGGGTCACATGGGTGACAGTGGAGTGCTACTTGCATTTCTCTTATGGCTGGTTGCTAAATAACTCTTGCTGCGAAGCTCATTGCTCACATGCTAGAGTAAACTAGGAACATAGCATTATTCAGACACAGTAGCCATTTCAGTTTTGAATGTGCTGGGCCATTTACTCACTGTTCTGGATTTTGCATCGATTGAGATTAACTGACATGGGGTTGGAGGCTTTTCAAACCATTTAACTCTCAGGTAGCCAGATTGTTGACTAGGTAGGTAAGGGAACAAGGTTACGTGCTTAATTAAAAACATGGATTTCTACTATTATGTTTTTGTCTCAAATCTACCTTGTGAGGTCCATTTTAGACCATCAGTAAAGTGAAATGCTGGTGTGACTGGCTCATTGCTGGATCCCTTAAACATACTATATGTAACTTCAGCAACTAGGGGTCTCTCAGTCACAACAATGATTAAAGTTTAAGGTTGTGAAGTCGTTTAAAGGCAACCAAAATGAAACATCCCGTTAACTTGAATAAGATTCTGTGTTTGAACATTGTAGGAAACATTTTGGACCATGTAAGCACACAAGTCAACAAAATACACATATGTCTAGTTGTTTTTAGACATTTTAATGAAGGATTATGAAATATCTTTATACAAGCAAAAACAATTGTGCGGTTAAAAAATAAAGACATTCTCCTAAAGTCAAGCACATCTTAACATGCAGAGCTGTTGTGCTCTGTGAATTGGAACTTCACTGAGAGGATTCGGTGAGACTAGGATGGTTGTTCCGCTGCTCGTTTCATCAACCTATTGCTATCTGCTGTCTGGAGCCAGACTGACTGATGGGGAGAATAATTCATCTAATGGCGGAACGTTGACACTGTTCACTGCTGTCACCACTCGTCTCCCCTGTTACCAGCAGCACAGGCTGCGGGCTCTCTACTCACGCACACACTGAATACACTCCGATATCCTTTTTCACAAAGTCCAAGAAAAGAAGAATTAACTGCACCATCTTCTGTTCCTCTACTGTCATTGTTTAATCAGTTTCCCTCTGATCTTTAATACCTGCCAGTCTCACAAGAGTGAATCTGTTAAACTCAGGACATTTTGTACCATGTTAAAAATGGCAGATAAGGCCCTATCTTTTTCTCAAAAACAAAAAAACAACCTCTCAAACAGAGCCAGAAAAACATCTCCACCTGTTGCTCCTGAGTAGCACGAATCTCGTCCCCCTTGATTCAGTCAAACTGATTCTGTTTGAAAGTAGACTTCACGTTGCTTTTGTCGGCACCAGGTGTCATTAACAGTTACCCAAAATGACAGCTGGATTAGGAAGTGCGGAGCACACGGCGTTGGAAGAACAACAAAGATGTTTCATCATCAAAACGCCGCTGGATCAAATAAACTTGGGTGATACATCTTTAATGGCGCTCAGGCAGACATCAGGAAGCATTAAGTTTTTAAGGAATAATCCACCCGCAGGTATTCTTACACTTTTAGTTACCATCAATCCGTGACACTCCACTTTACCTCTACTGCTCTGATTTCCTGTTTCCTCTGTAAGGCTTTCAACAAGTCCTAGAGTAGGAGCTTTCATTCTAAGGTTTGAATAACAAATAGAGCATGCTCACTAATTACTACATGCACACTGATTGTCTATCATTGACGTCAGGCTACTGTAAGTGAAGTACTTCAAGTATCCAATCCATAGACTATATAAAGATGGAAGATTTGACAGCTTCCCAAGGTGATATTGATTTCCCCCTAGTGACTGGCTGCAGTAATGGTCATGAATCTAAAAATAAATTGTCATAAGTGTTGCTACGACTTAATTTTTTCTTAGATACCAGACTTAACTCAACCTAACTGAAATATCAAGTTTGGTGGAAATGTCTTTGTCATTCAGACTTCATTGGAGGCGAAGACTACAAGTTTTCCTCCGAGCATCGTCCACTTCTTCTTTTGTTTAATGGTGTGTCAACTTCCTGCAATTGGTCCAAAAGTCTGACCATTCCTAACATGTTCATTCTGCCAATGATATAAACCATTGTTTAGTTGTCTAGATGGTAGTCCGAGGCACCTTTCACACGTATTTTAATTCAGTCTGGACCAAACTATAAGGTGTGAAAGCTACCACAGACCACCACTGTCTGCTGCAACTCCAGCATTACTTAGTACTTACAGCATATTCTTCACTTAGGGCAGCAACTCCCACCCAGAGGAGGCAGTTCAGTGTTCCAGCATGGTGCCATGTCCTCTGTCTCTTATTTTGTAAACTTCACCAACCGTCCCAGTGCTGTGGAGGGTCACAAGCCACTGAAGCCAGACGGACCACGTACTCTGCAAAAAGCCATTCTCCAACCCCGTCCTGCGCTTTGAGATTCTGTCCATGCAGATCAAAAAAGGTGACAAACAACCCTCGCTGAGTCTGACACCCACTGAGCGTTACACACTTGACTTCCTGCTGAGGACACAGACACAACTGTTGATGACTATTGATGAAAATCATGAGCACTGACGCCCTGACTTTGAAGACGGTCTCTGTGTCAAAATCTAGTTTCAAGACTTGCATGATAGAATTTCAGTGTACATGTTGTATCATTTTATATTAACATGTTTAGCCTATTTGCAGTTCAGCAAATTTGGGGCCTGGTAGCATTACAGCACGTACACACAGTAAGAACAATGGGGGTGAATAGACTCACACTAGCAGCTAATGTATTTACACTGAGGCACCGAGCAGGGTAGAGGTGTCATATCGAGTACATTCAGTCATCAATGAGAATAAGACATATCTACAACAACATATGCAAAACGCATAGTAAACAGCAGTTGTTGAGCATGATTTATTATATTCATCAATGCGAGAGTATGTTGTGACAACATGTTTAATGTATTTTTGGAAGCAATGTGTAAGACTGTAGGTGTCTATGACATATGTCTATGCAGGTAAGGCGGACCTGCAACAAGCAGTAGTATTTCTCTGGTGTATGTATTAATCATAATGGAAATGCGCATGTGACATTTAGCGATCTATTTTTTACTTTTGGTGTCAGATCCCAGATGATTTGAATGTCACTCTGCTGAGTTAAGAAGAAAATAACCTAAAAGCAGCTCAGCAGAGGCAGACTGGGATTCCTCACATTAAATGGGTTTTTGTACCATTTTCATTTCATGTTCAGCTCGTTCTCTTGCTCTTTTAATAAATCTAACTTAATCTACAATCTTCTTAATCCTACTGTATTGATTAAAACTTTCTGTTTCTTCTTCCCCCTCGGACTCTCTTGCCTACATATACATCCATATTCCCAGTTTCCTGTTGTGGCGAATAAATTTATTCCATAAATGATAAATCAAGAAGATAGATTTCTTCTCGTTCCTTCCCTTTTCCTTTTTTTTTTTTTTGCCCCATGTTGCAAACACACCAACACATACACACACGATTCATCCCCTCCTATTTTCAGTGTAACTTCTTGAGATACAAAGGGGGATAAATCTCACGAGCATATGCTTTTCCTTAACTAATTAACGCTCTCAACGTTAAATTAGGAATCCAGTCAGCCACTTGTTTGTCATGAAGTGGCAGGCTGTCACCAAAATCCTGATGTTCCCTTCTGCCTCCCCAAACCCCTCCTCACCATTTGTTGTTGTCACTAACTGTTCAGTTCAGGCACCACTTCAGTTCTTCTTTTTTTTAAGAGGAGGGTGCAGCTATGCCTGTCAGACATGTAGATGCCGCCGAATGCAAGCACAGGTGTGCTGTTGGCAACTCGCGCATCATGCAGAAACAGCTCTGACAGCTGAGAACTCTGCGTGATATCTAAGACGCCACCTCAAACACAAACATCAGTTGACAGACTTTTAACAGCAATGCAATATGAAGTAGAGGAAATGTACTGAGCTACACTGTTGCAGGTGTATTTTATGGTGTATATAGAGTTTAGGAAGTTTCTAGAAGTGAAATGTGATGCATGACATGACCTCTTGGTACCAGAAAAAAACAAAGCTGGTTGTTCACTGTGAATGCTGATTGTGCTGTGGCCTAGTTTGCAGGATAACTTGGGGACATATCATGGGACCACGTTTCCTGCAGTAGCTCGTAGCTACAGACTTTGTTGTGGCCCAACTGTTGATGGAATGAAATTTTGAAACTTACATTGATCCATCATGAGGTTATATATAATATACAGGATAACGTATACAACAACTGATAAGTGGATTTGTTTACCTTTTGGACTGGGTCAGGTATTGCTGCCTCGCCCTGAGGACTTCTCGCCACCGCTTTCACCCAATATGCCTGAGATTTGAAGCAATGAGTTGGACAGCATAGGTCCATGTGAGCCAATTGGTAACTGGCAGAATGTATAATCATGGAGAGGGAGTGAGAAATTTGAGAAAGCATTACCATTGAACACGTTTTTTTTTAATGCAGGATGACTCAAATAATACAAGGTTGTAAAGATTGGGGCTTTTATGGAAAAAATAAATCAGATGTAAGTGAATACGTGACAAAGGATTAAATTGAGGATTTTTTTTTTTCATAGGTTTCCACCATTTAGTGGTTGAAGCGTTATATTAAATTGGTACCATTTGCATGTCTGGCCATCCTCATCAAACTCTTAAGAGCAAGAAAGAAAATAAGCCTATTTTTTTAAATCCATCCATCAACCTAATCCGCTTATTCTTTGACATTTTGGAAAGTAACCCTCAAAGCAAAACAATGTCAAATCTGCAAGCAGATATTCTTGTGAAAGTGACCTTATATACAGTGTTACATGTGGACATAACTGTATAAAACATGCGTAGCATAGCAGAATAAGTAGATCACACATGGCTCTGGGAAAAATAAGCCATCTTTCTCTGAGTCATTTAATTATATCATACATCCACTATCTGTCCTCCTTTCTCTAGTTTGCTATTTCCCCACAACGATGTCCACAGTGCCTGATGCAATGGGCTGGCATCCACACATTAATGCCAAAGTCAATGGGAAGACGAAGGGGGTGAAATGATTTGCACAGGACTGTGGGAATTAGTTGCACAGTAGTCAGATACCCTGGGGTAACATGGGAAGGAAATTGGTTCTGGAGGGAATGAGAGTAGGCTGTGTGATGTCATTTATTTGGATGCTTTCGTGCAGAGAGGTGGGGTATATCTCATTACTGCGAGCAATGAACACAGCTGAGCTGCTGCGTAACATGACAACCGGCTGCAGGAGCCCGACACTCTAACAGGGTCTCGTATGTAGGTGGCAGTCGCTAACTGAGCAGTGTATTGTGTGGGCGTGATCCTCTGCCACAGCAATGAATCTGCACTGAAGATGAGCCTTTTAAAAAGGCAAGGCACTCTTCATATTGTCAGTGTCTCGGTTGTCGCAGCATTTGTCTGCGTGACCTTTCTATTTTTTTTCATTTTGTTGATTCCCTGCGAGAGTGGCAGCAGCGGGTGAACAAAACGCTGACGGCTGATGAAAGCTGAGTGGTCCACATTTTCGCTGTGAATAAAAGAGGAATCTGTATTTTCTCTGACACAGAAACAGCGTTTGTGTTGTGGCCTACTTGGTTCTCTGAATTGATGCATAATTGATAATGTTGTGCTGCCATAACACTATAAGTGTCCAGCACATGATGGGCTACTACATTAAAAACATTTGGCACCAGGATGCTCGGGTGACCAGGCTCAATAATAACATCTTAATATTGAGATTATTGTGTAAATTATTTAATGCTGCTTGAGTATGAGCATCATTTTGTGTTCATTCCTTTTTGTTTTCTCATTCCTGAATGGAAAAAAAACAACAACTATTTCTTCTGAAAGAGACTATGTTTGCAGTCATTCTGAAACACTCCTCAGTTCCAAGATGCAAATTGGATCTGTACAGCTCAGCACCAGTGTACTTGTCATTTCAATTGGGTGCATTTAGGCATAAACTGGCCTCAGAGAGAGAACGAAGCTTGGGAACACGGAATTAGCTGCAAGCCAAGTCACAGAGCATTCAGCACCTGATTCTTGACTAGGACAGATGGCAGAATTGTAGCATGATGGCACAAATATGCAAGGGGACAGAGAGGAAGAGGGAGGATCAGAACACCACACACACACACACACACACACGTCTCAGTGTTCGCTTAGGCGTGTGTCCAAGAAACTCAGTGTTTCACAAGGATTAAAGTCTCTCCATGAGACAGAACACAAGACATCGGCGAATGAGATGGTGGATCGTCAGACTTTGCCAAAACAGCTGTCACGGGCCAGTCACGGTATCGGCAATGACATGAGTCACAGTTCCTGTCCACGAGACGTTCATTCTGTCCTGATATGAAGATGTGAAAGAGATTTTCAATTCAGCGTCCATCACGCTTAGCCCACCATGTTCCAAATCCTCCTACAACCAAACGTCACGGGGCTCTGAGCTGTCAGACTTTGTGTGCCGATGGCGTCCGCTAACATCTCAGAGCTGGTTACTGTAGTTTCAGGATTGTAATGGCTTTGACATCATGCCCATTATTTGTGCCCGGGTATCAGCTGTACCTTGTGTAGGCGCTCCACTTTCTCAGGGGAATCGTTAATCCATCAATATTTAGATCCGTCTCCCCACCGTTCCTTGTTCTGAGACGATGAGCTGAGCTAATAAAAACACGGACAGAGACAGAAGCTGATGATAACACATTATCCCCACCATCTAATCCCCATTCTAATTAGCGATGCTGATTTAGAACAAGAAAAAACAAGAAAATAAAATAGAAAAATGAAGACTCTGTGCCAGCCACCCATTGGGTTTGTTTATTGTTTGAACTAGTCAATTAAAAAGGGCCATACCGGCAGATTTGTATGTTTAAAGACATCAATTACACAGCACACTCTTTACTCTACTGTCGACCATTTGCAGTGCACAGAAGACTCATTCCATTACTTCCAGGCAAACATTGGTTTCCAGACATAAGTTTCATCTCTGTATTCAAACCTTCAAAATAAGTTCTACTAGAAAATCCATCAAAGTGATCTAGATTCGACTCAACTGCTGCTGCTCCTACTTCCATTTCATTTGAGTCTTTGTGAGTCTTAGTGCGCTTTTGCAACCACCTTGTTTGGTTTGCACATTCAAACTTTTAAGTTTAGACCAAAACAGGTGCGAGAGGTGCCTCGAACCATGTACAGTTCAAACCGATGGACCAAAAGAAGTGGTCTGGATCAAACTTAACCATGGTTTGTTTTGTTTGGATCGTTCATTCTTTTGGATTAACTGCAGGAAGCTGACAAAACGTTAAAAAATAGAAAAAGAAGAAGCTTTCAAGGATGAGGTGAGCAGGACCCAAACACTGGAGCCACGTAATTAACGAAAAGGGTCCTTAATATAACCAAAAATCCATATCAATTATGGTCATAATGTGGACTGAAACCTTTAAACTAACTTCTAGATGAAGATGGAGAAAGATTAATGAAAGATTTCAGTCACATTTGAATTATTAGTATTTTTAAACCTGGTAATAAGTGGAAGCTTGTTTGTGTTTTTATTGTCACCATTTGCTCCTTGACATAATCATTGTGTCTGTATTGACTTTATCATAGTTTGTGAGTGTTTGTACTTGTTTTTGATACCTCTTATGGACTTTTTTTATTTTCAGGTTTTTAGTGTTAAAAGGGGTGCCCTTCTAAGTAATATATATATATATATATATATATATATATATATATATATCCTTTAGAGTCCCACTCATCATGTTTATGGCCTCTCCCGTTTCAAGGGCCCGCCGCTGGGTGCCAAACGCCACCTGAGGGTGTAGAGGAAGGGGAGGAAATGCTGTCATGCATAATAACTGAAATGTTAGAGTTACTTTAAATGGATGGTTTCAGTTCTACGCTCTTGTCTGTCTGTTGGCCGTTGGACCTGGGCCTCAATTTCCAGTTTTTTTTTTTGATGGTGTTAAGTTGAGTGCAGGCAGTTGGTGAGTCTAGGGAGGTCAGTGGTGACAGGGGTCGGGTAGTCTGTCTGGTAGAGTTTCTGTTAGACTGTCCTGAGTGGGTTAGGGTTGGGGACAGGAGGAACATGGGAAAAAAGGTTGACATTACATAATTTTTATATTTCTTTATATGTTTATACTATGAACTACAGATGAGTAGGTTAGTGACTGTAATAAACTCTGACATGCCTTAATCTGGCCTTGAACACTGGCACTATAGGTTGAGAATCCCCAGCCCTGGTCAGAGCAGCTCACTTGCTGGATCTTCACGACATGTGAAAAGAGAATTCATAGTACAACACCTGGTTAGTGTTTGGAATGGTTAGGGTCGTAAAAAGGAGACATCTTAAGTGTCTAGAGCAGCCTAGGTGACAAATTCATATATGTAACTATATAGGTATAAAGGCTTGAGGTTGACAATGAAGTCAATACAGTGTCCTAACAAGAATAGCTGCTCTGTGTGTATCGCTCACATTTTGAGAAAGAGGTGGAGAAGTTAGAAAGATCCTGCCGCTGACACCCCCTGTCACTCACCTCTCGTATTATCTTTGCGCAGTCCCTCCATCCCATTACTCCTTTTTCTTCTGACTCTTGTTTTTTCTCTCACTGAACATTTATTGCTCCGCTGAATTTAAAACCCCCATCTCTCCTCTCACACTCCATATTCTTCACTTCCTTCTGACTTCGTTTACTTTCACTATCTGCAGTTTTTTTTTTTTCTTAACACAGACCAACAATTTTCTCTCGCTCCTCTATAATCCAGCACTCGCTGTGATTTTCCTTCGCTTCTCCTCCTCTCTTTATGTGGTCGGACATCTTCGTTGTCTTTTCTTCCCTCTGTCTTACTACAGAGAAACATAAGCTGAGCTAGGTGTTTTTTTATTTTGTATTTCTCAGGCGGCCAACGCCTTAATGATGGTTTAATATGTCGGCACACACACAAGGTTACAAGAGGTAAACGAAGAGTGATTAAAAACTACAGGGAGAAACGTAACTGAGATCTTGTTTTGTATCTTAAAAACAAACCGATTAGCCTTATTAGTGGACTTTTACCTCTGAGTGGACAGACACTGAGTGGTTGAGAATAACCACACAAACAGCTGAGTTACAATAACTTGCATTTACGTGACCTGGAAAAGCCTCGCTAGCGTGGCAGGTACATTTCAAAAGCAGCTTCTCTCTGAGTTTCAGAAGTTAACTTGCCCAAGCTGCTGATGTTGTGCAGATACTTTGCTGAGCCCAGAGAATAAACTGGGGGTGGGAGACGGCCTAGTAAAGGCTTTTTCAGACATTGCTTCAGCAACCCTCTCTCTCTCTCTCTCTCTCTCAGTACAAGTCCTCGCTCTCCATGGGATGAACTGCAGCTGATTTACTCCAGGTCAAATCCTCCTCAAACCCTGTGACCAACGACCAGAGTCAAGTGATGACACTTTTCAGAGATATTGAATCTCTACATCTCTAATTGGCTCTGCATGCTTTGCAGTGAAAGTACTCCCAGCTATATGGACAATAGAGATCAGAGATGTTGCAGGCAAAGTGGTTGTCTCCAATAAACCTGAATTGTTTTTTTTATTTTTATTATATATATCATCACTGTTACTCTTTTTCCCATATCCTGGCTGTCACCACACCCAACCCCCAAGACTAAAACAACTTAATATTACCTTTTTTTGCTGTTGGAGTCACTTTGGAAGCCAGACAGGCCCAGAGGGTGCTGATGTCTAAGCCTCTACTGATACACAACATTACAACAAAAACAACTGAGGGGATTGCAGTTTAATAACACAACCATGATGGGTGATGGACAGCAAAGCAGCAGCAGCTTCCTGTTTATATACAAGCCAGTATCTGTGTGAACTCTTTGGGTAATGTGTTGATTCTTTGCAAGCTGAGAATCGTATTAGCAGAGTGTGAAGCCTAATGAAGGCGGCACATCCTCCTGCAGGGGAAGACGTCGCAACCCAGATTACTTGGCTGAAAATTGCATCATCTGCCGAGAGTCTCAATCTCCCCCGAGGCAGAGAGGATCCAGTCCATTCCCACTCCAGGCAAAGCCTCATCTTCTCTTCTCTCTCTCCTCACCGAGCAACCACATTGTCTGGGCTATGAAAAGTGGTGATGTCTTTCCTGTGTGTGTGTGTGGGGGGGACTGAGAAAGTAATGTCGCATTGGGGGATAAATGGGAGACATATTGAATATTCAACAAACGCTGAGCAATGCATACTGCTTAGCGCCCAATTCAGATTCAGTGCTCAGAATATAAAGTCTCCTGCATGATCTGATCATCTGGAACAATCATAACAGCAAACAGAGGTCAGAGGCCTTCGTGTTTATGTTTCATTTATAAGCTGCTGTACAGTGGAAGAGCACACATATGTGAGTAGATAATGAGTATGAGGGTTTTCCAACCATGGGGTCATTGAAGTCTGCTGCACACAGACAATCGTACCGTTTATTTATTTCTATTTAATCAGCCATTCTCGTGGGGCCGACCTCTCCCATGTTTTTCCTACCCTGTGTGTGGATGCTGACTCAGGAGTGAGGATTGTGATGTGAGCAACTTAACATCATCGGATTTTCTCCATAGTTAGAACGTCAAGGGCTTCTTTAAAGACTGAGTCCCGTCAGAGCAGAATTGCAACAAATGTCGATCTAGAGTTGCGATAATTCCAATATTACTTTTTTAGCCTGAGATTGTACTGCAAAAATTCCGAACTGTATTTGATTTAGAACTTTGTATGGCAGGGGTCCAAATCAGGATAGAAAAGAACAGCTCTGTGCTTCACTGTTGTAATGCCTGCAGTCTAAATGGAGCCATAGTCTGTGTTTGTAAGATGCATATTAGCAGTGAAACCTTTGTCTGCATATGCACATAACTGACCTTTAGCTAAACCCCTCCCTGCAACAGCGATTGTCCACTCATAGCTGAGCGCATCAGACCTGTCAAGGTTTGGATTTCTTGACATCATGAAGTGTTGCGTGGTGTCAGTATCTCAAGAGCTCAGAGGGATGTGTGATTTTTTCATTTGCATTTTGCAAATTTGCAATGGATGATCAAACAGTGTGTTAATGTAGCAGCACTTTCCCTTGTGTTGTGAGATGAGTGAGGCACAAAGCAGCACTTTTGGCTCGAGTAAGACATTTATCCTGGTAACGACAAAATTAAATGAGGTCTACCCCAACCAGTGCCATGGTAACAGGCTCCGAAAATGAAGTACATGTATCTGGCAACGACACAATGTGTCTACCACGGCCAACTTCATGATCCGAGAGAATAGTAAAACAAGGAAAGGGCTATGTCAAATAAATTAGGCGGAAAGCTGGTGAGCAAGTAACACCAGAGATTTCTAATGACGCTTCGATCAAGTGGAAGTCAGTGATGTGCTCAACAAATTATTCACAACAAAGACCTAATTGTAACATACAAAGTACAGAAAATGCATGAAGATATTTAAAATGTTACTGCTAACAAGTTTTGGGCGTACCTGCTCCAGCAGGAAATAAATATAATACACTTTAATGGTTATTTAGTGATTAGTCAGAGTTAACAAAAAATAGCAGAATAATAGTGAGTGACATCATTATCTCTGTGTATCTGCTCATCTAATCTCTCTGATGTGGCTGACTGCATACAACCTGCGGCATAACTGCTCATTCTGTATTCCCATTCTCATTTCTTTACCAATGAACATAGAAGAACAGCACTCACTCAGATAAGGTAGCACGAGATTTGTTATAGACACCAGTTCCAACTATTTAAGCTTGTGAGAAAGCATTGTCCATTGTTTTGGCATGATGATGGGCAGGTCTCAATATTACATTCACCTGTGAGTTTTCAGCCTCGGTTGCCATGGAGAAAAGACCAGTCAGATGTGTGAATCTGATTTGAAACAGCTTCATTCTTATTCTTGAGGATAAAACAGAACCGTGGTGACTGAATTTCCATAATTATTCAGATTCTGAAGTAAAATTGATTAACCTGCATATTGCGCATATCTCTATTCTCAGATGTGTTGGAGTCACTGCTTTGGATGTTATTATAAATTATTAGGTAAGAGTTTAGTGTAACAATGGGTTACAATCTGGCAACCCTTTCAATATATACGGATTTAAGCTGAGGAGCGTCATGTTTACCAAACTAATCGGTACAGTCTCAAAGTTTCTTTCATAAGAGTGCAACATACAGTTAGAAATTGGGATACTGATGTATAAATAACCCTTGTGTTGCTTCTCCAAGTATATTTTCCTATCGTAACATTTCAATCACCGCTCGTATAAAATAAGTTCGCACAGGCTAAATGGCTAAGCCTCACAGGAACATGCTACTGCTCCATTTCCATATATTCTACGCATATTAGGGTGCTGACTTTTTCGCTGGAAGATGTAGCTTTAGCCTCAGCCTTTTAGGACACATTATGAGAAATGTAGCAATTAAGACTATATTAAGACCCATTGCCAGGATTTCTTTTTTAAAACGACTGAGCGGGAGATGGATGGTTACCGGTAATGAGGAGCCAGCTTTTATCTATATCGGTCTGAAACCAGGAAACTATTATATCAAACATTAATTTAAATGTTTGAGTAGTAAATCTTTCACTGTATAGTGCTGTGAGAATTGCAATCCAGCAATGGTAGCTGAAGGGAATGGGGTGGAACAAAGGGTCAGTTGCATGCAATGGAGGTGACAATTAGTATTTACTGTTTTTATGATATTAGACATCGGAAGAAAAGCCATCTTGATGGTTATAGAAGTTGTTACATCTTCTCTTGTCTCTTGTAAATACACTTATTTTCTTTTTTTTTTATTATTATAACACTCATTGTCTAAAGATTCTTAAAGGCTGTTAATGATGCCCAATGCAAATTGCTTATTCAGCGCGGCGCCTCTAATAGATGGGGAGGAAATGTTTGGATGGAATCTCTGCACTCCTCTCAGGCTCAAATACATTTGCAAACACAATATCTTTTCTTATTCCCCTACCACTAAATCAAACACAGGGCGGGGATTCTGTAGAAGCCTGCAGATGCTTGTTCAAATTACATCGGAAATTTTAGCAGTCGACAGCGCTCGGGCCCGCTCATCATCGCGCTGACAATTTACCTCCCCTGCCAGTTTAAAGGAGCTGAAGAGTCCCAGCATATGGTGTCAGATTCATTCAGAGGAGTGTTGGCGCAGTTCAATATTGCATGCTCTGGGCATTCAGGAAGGGCTGGTCTGTGTGCACATCACAAATCAAAATTATTTCTGCACGACTTCATTCTCATGCACATCAAATGCACAATCGCAAGAAGAGAATGAGTTTTTTTTGGGGGGGGGAATGTAAAGGAAGGCATTTACTCAGTGTCCAGTAGAGGTGAGAGATATAAAAAGATGTGGCAGCTGCACATCAGCTCCAACATGATGTGGATATGTCAACACAAATCTCACTCAGGAAGATATATGATGTTGGTTAGAGATTTGCAACTTCTCCCTGTCACAACATATTGTCTTGTTGGAACACAGATCTTTAAGGATATGTTAGACCTAACTTGAGGCACCAAAGAGTTAGTTATTCTGAGTTTATCTGCTGAAATGCATTTTTTGCAAATTTAAGATCCTTGTAATTTGTACATTGACAAATCTTGCATTTGATGGGAACACATTTCTGAGGAAAATCAGCTTTAGATTGTCTCTCTGTTAAATCCCCAAAATGTATGTTTAAGATAATATTTTCATTGACCCCGTGATCTGTATTTTTGATCGGTCAGAATTACCTTGAGTTGCCCTTCCAACACACTCAGAGACAGACAGGTCTGAAAACAGGGGCCTAGTATTTTTTATTTTCTTAACAAAGGGGATGAAACAACAATAAAAAATTAATTTAGAAAGTTTTAAGTAGCATTTAAAAGCGATAACAGATGTAGCATTTCTGATCTCAGCTGAGTTTCAGGGCTCGCACTGCTAACCCGTGACTAAACATGTGGCTCAGGGATCAGACTCATCTTAGATGGTGTGCAGGTTCATAGGGAGTTAGTAAATCCTTGATAAACACAGGTGCTTGGTTATGTACCTTTAAAATCAATGGGAAAACATACAGGGTCACGTTTTTCTTGAACCAGTAAAAATCCTATATTGCCCAGTGTGTATCCTTGTAAAGGACTGGAGGAGGAGCTGCACAAGAAGTAGAAAAATGACAAATGGTATCTCTTATTAGGAATTATACTGTTGCAATGCTCCATTGCTCCTTCCATTACTGGATATTTTTTCAATCGCAGTGTGTTTGCGTGGCAGTCAACAGGAATGGGGGAGGGATTGACAATTGCTACTCTATTGTATTGTATGACACTGGGGGGGGTCTCCATCTCTCAGTCACAGTGTTTGTCAGATTTTGTGACGGGGTGTGACACACGTGTGCCCACGAGCAAGGCAGATTCCTGCTGCTCCTCAGGTGTAATTGGTTCATGCACCTGCCTCTAGTGTGGCCATTGATTCCTCCTCGCCTCTCCTGTCCAAGACTCCTATGTAATTTCCCCTCACACTGATCATGAGTCCTCGCAAACGTGATCAACCTTAATCTGTGGTGCTCAGTTTCTCTCAAAAGGTCATCACTCAGTCCACATACAACCCTAAATGAGACGTTCACTGGCGCAGAGAAGCAGCTCCACCGCTCATGTGAAATCGAAACTGTGTGTTGACATTTTCTTGATTACTAGAGCTGTGTATTGACAGGTCAGGGCTGAAGAACAATGAGCACTGAACATGAACAGAACAAGGTTTGGAGTCATGTCTATTTCCGTCAGGAATACACTTACATCATCGGCAAACAACGTATTACAATTGTGGTGACGTACTGAAAGTCAGCCTTGGCAGGGATTTATTGTAAGAACCCGCAAAGCACGGTTTGTTTCCATAAAATTCTGAATTCATTACAGTGCCGTCAATTCATAATATCACCTCCCACCATTTCACTGCTGACTCTGTGGGGACTTCTACCATCTCACATTCAAAAATAATGGTGTGCTAGAGGCTATTTAGCAAAGCATGACATGACAGTCACAATATACTTGTATGTCACTCTCTAGCAAATGTTGTAATAAGGAGTCTGCACTAAACACAATGTATATGACAATGGAGTATTTTGGCCATATTGAAAAAGAAACATTCTTGCGATTTTGACAACAATGTGGTAATACTGCAAGAATAAAATCATGTCACAAGAATAAATGGTACAAAAAAATATAATAATATGAGGATAAAGTTGTAATATGAGAAAAAAAATACATAATTGGAGAAAATAGAATGTTTTAGGAATAAGCAGCAAAGAGAACCCATGCCTGCCAAAGTTCCACACACTATCTCATTGTTTCATGAGAAACTATGAAACCCCTGAATGTCACACAGATGTGACCTCAGTGAGCCTCACAGTTGATTTGTACTCCCCCGTAAAAGAGGCCATTTCCCTTAAGTCTGTGTGGTTCTTTCATCAGAATGGACTCAGTTTCTAACACAATCTGATACTTATGATAATGTGCTGCTTGATTTATTATTTGTGAAACTTAGATAGAAGCATAACTCAAAAAGATACTCCACATTCCTCATTTTAATGCAGGCGTCATTTTAATCCCCCTCTTGACACGTAGCCTAAAATTATGATATAATCATTATCAAAAGCTCAATTTTTTATCCTATAAAGTGGCCCTATCACCGCTATAGAAAATAAGTTCACTGCCAATGATCGAAAAGTTAATGTTGCATATCTTGACAACTGATTCATGATTATACTTTAATGCATTTATATTTAGTTAAGCAGTTATTTGGAAGTTGTCTCCCGGGGTGACATTTACTTGCCTTTATAATGGCACTCAAACACAAACACGGAGCACTTCATTGCCTTGGGTGCATTAACAACGGCAACATTCAAACAGCGTCATTATCATCCGTAAAGCCGGGCAAACTCATTTCATTTTAAATGCATGTAGGTGCACTTCTTTTTCTGTGTGGCACAAAGGCGATAAACAAATCAAAGGAAATTACATTTAGATATGCAAAGCTGCTGGCTGGGTACATTTGCTTGTGAGTCCACTCGTGTGTATGATGTGCTTGAGAATTTGTGTGATGTGTGAGCATATATAAAATGCACAATGTGTAAGGGGTGCAATTTTAGGTCAACATTGACGTATCAACATTTTAATGTGTGCACGAAGCTAAAGATAAAGAAAATGCTTATTACTCCTGTTGAAGTATGTGATATCATATGTACTGTATGTATATATATATATATATATATATTCTGTGGAGAAGTACAACACTACTCACAATTCTTAGCTGTTATAGTGATCTCTGATTGAGGGAGCTCGCTGTTACCATGGAAACGTTTCCCACAACCGTCAAAATCAAGTCTTGTTTGATTCCCAGGGTTGATTACAGTCGGGACTGAAGCACTGACATTGCACTTCTATACTATACACTTTATAAAAAGTTAAATACATTACAAAACTAGGTCCAATTCAAGAAGAATCGCCAGTTGTTGATGGAAAATGATCATTTGCAATGGTTTATGGGATGTGTAGTTTCATGTCAAATCGTCTGGGACTGAATCATTGTTGTTTTCATGTCACTGTCAATTAAAAACTGCTGTAATCTGGTTCAATATCGCTCCCTTCCCTTACATCGTCAGCTGTTTCCCATAATGCATTTTGCCTTTCCCGCAAGTATTTTAGCGAATCAATTTTTATGATCACAATTCATCTTGTAGCTGGTTGTTCTGAAAAATTAATGGGGAAATTAACGTTGAAGGAACCGGAGCTGTTCTGTTTTGGAGTCATTGAATGTTGATTTAGTTGTAATGCTCGAAACATTGTATAAAAACACATACACTAGGAAATGCTGTGTTTGTGCGTATGTTGGATGTGGGCTACAGAACTCCTGAACAGCCACCTCCTTTTCATATCTGTGAGCTCCACCAGATACCGCTTGATTTTCACGCTTTTCAATGATTGTCTTTGACCGGCTGCAAGACGTTCCCTTGGGCGCCCAAAGCAGAAATATTACAACCATAATGAATATCAAAAAAATGCAGTGTGAGGGTTTTAACAAGTGCTTATACACGGTGTATTAGGATGATAAATTCCCCTGCCTGGGCACCCTCCAGATACAGCACAGAAAAAACTATGAAAACTGTGTCACACACACTCACACACAGAGAAAGAGAACGAGGGGAGACAGATATGAAAAGAGGAGGGGGGTTTCTGCACAGCGTCTGAACTTGATTAAAGATGCACTGTCGAGAGATGTGGACAAAAAATATTAGGGGCACCTTTTAATACACTGCAATCTACTATAACAGCACAAACACCCTTGGGATTCATAATAGAGCCATCAGCATGTCTTTGACACAGTATAATCTTTAGAGGAGCATTGAGACGTGCATGATATTAAAACCACCCCCTGCAGGTAGAACGGGCATTGTCAAAATAAAAGCCACCAAACATTGGAACAAAGGCATGCAGATAAAAGCGAGACCTTATTTTGGGAAGATTATCTTCATACAACACACTGTGGACATTCACTGCTGTCTGGGCTGTCTCTTCTTCCACACAGAGGTTTTTTTTCTGTCTTTTGGTCCCTGTGGCTCCTCAGTGTTAAAGCCAGCAGAACTTGCAGTGCCACTTTGAAGTTGTAACATTCACACTGAGATGTCTCAGACTAGCCAATACATCACTATAATCTGAGTGCTCCTTTTGAAATGGTGCTTAACCGAACGTCAAGTGTATAACGTGTGTAGGAATCCTGAGTTGCATTCAAATCGCCGTTAAAAAAATGGAGTGGGCAGAAGAATAAATTGCACATGTTCACCCTCTCTCCTATAAATCACTGCAAGTAGCTCTGGCAAAGTTTCCCACTACCAACTTTGAATACTAAGTCTCTTTTCTTGTCTACTCATCTCCGCATTCATTTTCTCGTGTGCGTGCGTTGTTCAGCCAATTTCTCTCGTGATGTATAATTGAACAATTTATGTATGAAAAAGTAACACAGTGTCGGGCTCGCAAATCCAATTTCCAGACGATGATGAGTGAGTTGGCTATAATTTGCTGGGAGAGATCAACCAAATCTTGTGTCAGCTACTGATAGATATTCCAGCGAAGAGAAACATATTTTTAATCCTGCTGCGGAAATATAATAACTGTCATGGATTGATTCATAGTTAACAACTCACCACACTTAAAACTGTATGGATTTGTTTTTCTGTTGGCCACTTATGGACAGATAATACAAACTGTAAACACAGCACTTTTTACCTTAAAGGTCCAGTGTGTAGGATGTAGCTGAAAGGGAACTATTGGCAGAAATTTAATGTAGAATAATCCTCATGATGTTTTCACTAGTTCGTTTCATCTAAATTGTATGAGTTGTAGTTTTCTTTACCCCAGAAAAGGCCCTTTATATTCAAATACTTTATATTTACATCGAGGGACCCTCTCTACAGAGGCCGCCATGTTTTTTACATTAGTCCAGACCAAACAAACTAAACACCTTTTGAGTTTTTATGACAATAAAAGGCTACCACAGGTTCTTTTTCATGTTTGGAAGGAGAGGGTGAGGTGAGGGGTGTTCAGCTGCAACATGCTATTTCAACACTAGATATCACTAAATTCTACACACTGTACCTTTAAGTGTTAGCTACTTGGATAAATATCGGACAAATACACAGAAACATGGATTTAGTGTTGTGTTTCCACAGCAGGAACCTAATGTTGCATGTCTGCTGCTCAGTCCTGGTCAGGAGGCCTGCTGTTGGTTTTAACACTGATAGGTGGTAAAAACTGCTTGGCTCTTGGCCGGCCGCACCTCCACCGGTGCCTGCTTTGTTAGCCACCATTGAGGGATGGTTCGCCCCTCAACATCTCCAGGTGGCTGAGCTGTGAACAGAAATGTCTCCCTGACTCCCCCCCCTGGCTTCCAATGTCTTCTCCCGTCTTCTCAGCCAGAGCCAAAAGCTTCTTAGCTTCTTCAAAGAGCTCCTTGATGGCTTTGTGTAGCTCTTTGCCAATCAGCCCTGGGTCTTTCAGTAGACGTGATGTTGAATAAACCCTCTTAAGTCGACCTCCACCGAGAAGAGCCTTGTGCTCCATCCACTCTCCCTGCACTCTGCAGCCAAGTCAAAGTATCCCTACATGCTCTAGACAGTCTGGTAATAACATGAGAGCAGGGAGCAAGAACCAAAAGCTGGGATTACATTTCATAGTCCACACAAGAAAAGCCACATTAAACGTTAGCCTCTGCTTATACAACTACTCGGCAAGCAAGTGAACAAGCAAAAGACTGATTCCATTAATGTGGTTGTTTTTGCCACCTTTCTATTGTAGCTTAGCTCCAGGGCGCCAGCAGAACTTCAACTAGTGGTAATGCACACTAAAAGCATTTATGGCACAGGAGCATGAACAAGACAAAATGTCTTTTTTATTAAAAGTCTGAAAAGCTGACTCCCTAGTATGGCAGCATCTTCAACAGATCAACAAAAAGATAGTAGGCTAACTACAATATGTAAAACTTCAATGAACAATCAAAAAGCTAGGGGAGTCATAATGTTGATGGCAAAGAAACACTTTAGAAACTTTGGTTGCAAGACAGAATTATTATTTCATCCTTCCAACTTTTAATCAGTGTCTTTGGTTTAATCGTAGCAAAGCTCATGATTTGTTCAGCACATTGTGCATTCACCTGGAATGAATAGTGCTTAATAAATAAAGCTTTACTTGTTTGCATGTTGTCACAATTTTATCTTCAGATAAAAAAATCATGAGAAAATGTACGCACAGTGCATACAGAATTACAGGTGATGACTCTGGCGACCAGCGGTTAAAGCAGTAGAGGTGCTGTCTTTTACTTCATTGTAAAACCTAATTATGAAGTAAACACTGGTGCTAAAAGGCCTCATGAGGAACTGCAGATGAGGAAGAGACATTTGTTGCACATTAAATCAACAAATATTTATTATGGCAGCTTTAATTGCTACATAACTCTTAATGACGTTTGCAGCTATTAAAGTGAAGTGAGACAAGACACAGCTGTATTCCACATAGCCACGTTTAAATTCTAAAATACACTGTGCTGATCCTCCAAGCAGTCATAGTGAAGATGTCTGCAGCTTGGCGAAGCTATAATTTGAGGACGTGAAGGTGAGGCATTGCTGCAAGTTTAGGCGGCGTAATTAAGACTTTCACAAATCTGGCAACCCAGTAGGGTGGAAAGCACATTGCTAAGACGCAGCTCCGTCCTCTAACCACTGATCTGGCAACTGGCAGCATCATCCTGTAATTAGCTCTGACATGAAAACAAGAACCACACAGAGAAGCGGTGTGTGATGAGCAAACAAAGGATGGTACCGTACGACAGAAATATTAAGATCAAGGATGGTGTTTAGCTCTCCCTATCCGTCTCCTCGTGTCTACACTGTCTCTCCAGGAATCTGTCTCCTGCTGGACTATTTCTTTGGCCTTCTGTTTATCCATGATGGCCTGAGTCTGTGACGCCTCTCCCTGTCCTCTATTGTCTGTCAAAGTCCCTCCGTGTACGTCTGCTGCATCATTCTGGCCTGACCCACATAACCTCTGGTCATCAATTTTGTATATAGCTGATGCATTATGATGCATGGATCTCTAAGGCAGAGACGTTTCCCCCAGGGGACGAGAACAGTGCCACGCCGCACACATGCATGCACACACACATGCATGCACACACACTCCAGCATAAATCAGGACTGTAGCGGTCACATGGTTAACACAAGCCCCCCAGCAACAACACACACTAACAGCACTGCAGCCCATTTAGAGGCAGAGAAACACGGCGGAGAGACTGTGCTGACTGACTTGAGGATGATAATATCTCAGCAGAGACACTGGATGTGGTGAATAAAGAAATAAATGGAATGGATAATTAAGAGATGGAGAGATAAATACACAACCTGCAGGTTTTAATAGAGATTTGAAGCAGCTAACTGATAGGAAAACAAACCCAATCACATTGAAAGCATCTAAAGCTAAAGAGCTTCACCTGTAAAGATGTTTGCCTGTGTGACCACCAGACTGGAAGTGCCAAATAAAAACATCTACAGAAAGTGTGTTGTACGATGAATGTGTCTGGGTCTTTTTTGAATGGCTGTGTTTATAGTAGATGGTTTGCATTTTATTTGTCTTTTTTTTCTTTTTCTTCTTTCTGTTGCTGTAAATGTCTGCATTAGTTAAACCAGTGCTTAGTCAGTGAATCAAAGGCAGGGCCTGAGGGCTGGCCTGCAGGCTCACTACCCTGGGGCATGGAGGTCGTTGTGTTTACCGTAGCAAACTGTCAGTTAAGCAACGCTCAGGGGTACCCTATACCACCTGCAGAACAATCAGCTCACATTAATGACTCAATCATCTTCCTAAATACTTGTAGAAAATTGACCTTCCCTGATGCCTCGGCCCCTTTTTACTTGCACATCACATACGCAGTTTACAATAAGAAATGTGTTTCCCCTTGAAAATCATCTTTCATTTTTGAAACAATGGATCCCAGATTTCACACAGGAAGACAAAAGGAAGTTTTGTGTTTCAAACCAGTTGAAAAGAAAACTGATGTTGGTATATTTAATTGAACCTCGCTCGTTAGCTAGCTAATTATTACCTGTCGTAATCTGTCTAAACATAGCATGTATATGAAGATCGACAAAGCATCTCCACTTCCTTGCGCTACCTATTAATGAAGACGAAATATCCCAGATACAAACGCTGCATGCCATCTTGTGCGGGTGGCATAATTGGAAGCCAGATTTTGAGCAGTAGTAATCAGGCGATTGAGTGGTTATAACGAGGTCCAGTCTATAGCTGTGTCTGAATTCAGGGGCTGTAATTGATGCGCTGCTGTGACACCAATCAAGGAACTCCTCTGTAGAACAGATCATTTCAGTTCTTCACGGACAACATGGCCCATGAACACCACCTTGAATATGTGTCCAACTTGTTTTGAAAATAGAGTTTATATAAAGGTTGTAAATATGCTTTTGATTACTACATACATGATAAAATACTTTCTGCAAACAGACAGCATGTAGAGAAGTCTAAAGCATGACAGCAGACTGCACCTCCCCCTTTAGGGTTGCTGAGCTATGATTGGACAATCTGTGTTCATGGGAGGGCTTTAGCAAATTGTCATTTGCAGAATTTATCTCAGTTCTCTTTACAAGTCCACTACCAGTCCATCCATCCGACTCTGTCATGAGCAAGGTTTGTTCAGGGAGGTTAGATGTTAACAGCCCCATTCATACTCTTTGATTCTGTACTTCCCATAAAGCTGTAATGATTTTTGGATGCTGTGATTGCAGAGGCCATATAATGCATTTGACTTGGTCTCATCATCGATGAAACTGCTCTTGAATTGCTCTACTGTATATAGGAACACCATGAGGGAAACACATTTGCCTCACTATGTGCACCTGATGCAATAAACACGGTGTAATATCCCTCGGCTGGTATAATCATGTAGAGCAATCACTGGATCTAATATTTCATGGAAGATGAAGCTGTAGCTGTTTGCATCACTACGGTTCTAGGACCAGGTTTAACATCTGGTTACTGGCACTGAGCGTCGGAGGCTTTTTTCAAAACATGAATCAACACAGTCAGTCGAGGTGATGGGTATAAGGCAACAGCAAAACAAATGTTGTGCTTTTACTTTGTAGACAAATTACTAAAGACGATGCAATTCTGTGAATGTTGCTGCCATGATGGAGATATGTCCCATATGGTTAAGTAAAAATATTCAAATGATCAAAATAGTCATGTTCAACTAGGTCCGTAGGCAGAAGGCCCACTGCCCCTCCCCCTTAGCCTGTTTATTCCATTTTTTATTATGTTGAACATATCACATATCCAAATCACACCAAACTCTGCAGTGAGCATCCTCAGGCAGTGAGCAATAAATATGCCAAGTATGAAGACATATACATGAACGGTTTGCAACATAAGCGTTCCACATACAGATATTTGTGGGATTAGTTTGTAGGCAACAGTGTTTTATGTTTATTTTCTTGCTTCATTTCTCTTATACCCTCTTGCCCTTTTTTTCCATTTTCACTTCTTCCTTCATTTCTCTCTCATTCTCAGCACAGTACTCTTTCTCCTTTAAGTCTGAAGGGCAAATGCTGAGTGGGTGATTATCCAATGCATTAATACTGACTGCAGACACACAAGGCGGATATTACATTATAGTCTTAAGAAGAACTTCCTGCGAGTCCTGAACCGATTCAGGTCATGGACCCATTCAGGCCACAGTCTGCATGCGGCACACTAAATGAATGGAGCGTAACAGAGAAATAACAGAGTTGTGAAACGTATCTTTAGCAGCTATCTGTAGCATCGAGTCTGCACAGAGTACGCAGGGAGAGAAAGTGATGAAAGGGGGGAGTAATGGCTCCGTGCCTGAGAGAAAAGACACAAATTCTATTAGGACCTAAATTTAAACTGCAGCTCTTTTACTTGGTTTCTCTCTGTCTCTCCCTCTTTCTCTCTCACTCACACACACACACACACACCACACACACATAAAATCACATACAATCAACTCACAAACCCTGAATGTGAAAAAGAAAACAACTGAGCTGATGAGAGAGAGAGAGCTGGGCCCTTTCTCAAATGAGGACACATTTTAGAAGGTTAATTTATTTTTGGGTGGAACAACCGTACACAATCTTGACTTTTCTGGTTAATTCTGCAACAACGACAAGAAGCAAAAACAATGAGAGAAGGTATGGCTAGGGCACACACAATCAGTTTAAAGAATCTCACAAAGTCAGTGCAATTTTGGGGTGTTAACATGTATTTACTCAGACTTGTCCTCCGGTGCACCTGGAATGAGGACTTTACATCCATCTGCATACAAATAAGATAACGCAGCGATTTGCATTTTGAGCTCAGGGGGCAGGAAGTAAATGTTGAGAAGAAATCTTCACATACGAGCAGCCGCATCCAATCAGCATCCGCACTCATGCAGTTCTGCTCTGTTTGATCTTTTTCATCAAACTCGTCCAAGGCACAGTGGTGCTCCATCATCCCCCGTTTCCTGTGTTGACATTCAGAATGTGTGATAGTTTTCCCCATTCATAACTTGTCCACCACTGCCTTCATCAAGCGTGAGTCGACTCGAATGTTAAAGAGACGTGTGCTTGTGTTTTTGCAAAAATCGCAAAGTAAAAATATGTCAGGGAAATAACCCGACGGGGCAGCGTGTTTGTTTGTCACACCAGTGCCTTTGCTGCTTGATAAGAAACATTTCATTGGGCAGGATTTAACGGTCTGCTGTGCTTAGTGGTATCCGCTGCGGCTTCGTTCCTTTAAGACAAACTTTAATACCGGCCAAAGTGCCCGTGAGAGGTGTCTCCTGCTGTCCAGTGTGTGGGCTGTGTACCATCCACGCAAGGGGAGGGCTCCTGCCGACAAACAAATGTTCCTCCTTTATGTCTGGAGCATTTTACTTTCATTAAACACAGCTCTCGTTCCCCTGCCCTCTAATCAAAACCTCATTGAAAGTGCTGAAACTCTGTCACTAACACTGCAAATGGCACACTAAAACATGTGTGTGCACGTGCCGCCTTTGTGCACATTCAGCTTGTGAAGAAGATGGAAAGCATAATGAAGGCTGCAGGGAGCAGGTGTCTTGTGCACTTTAATTCATTATCTTGTAAATCATCATCCTGCTGTTAAAATGGGAATCTGATGAGGCTTCTCGCTTAAATTTCCTCTCGGCCTGACATTGCATTGCCTTTCTGAGGTTGCAGGAACAAACAGCTGAAATATGCCGACAGACAAATAAGAGTCCGCATCTGAGAAGACAGATACAAAGTTGCCCCGGTCCCATTACTGAGGTTTATGCATTTATGCATCTTTTGGCCTCCAAAACAGAATTCATTTCAGCGGAGACTTTATCTGCAGGCCGCTCAGCTATTAGTGCGTAATGTGGTTCAGACAGTCAAAGGCAGGCGGAAGCAGAACAGCTTCTGAACCAACTCATCACCCAATTAAGAGCCTAGTGATGAGAGTGCTCAAGTACCAAAGTAGTGTCTTACATCACTCTAAGAATAATGCACTGCACTAACACACATGTATCACTTCTGTCGAGAATTGATGTATAACCCCTGTACAAATGAGGAATTACATGCATGGAACTTCTTAAATCCTATAAGCCTACAGCATTAACCCTGGACAGGCGTGAAGTTTTCATTATGGAAACTGGACATTCAGGTGTGAAAACGCCTAAAGTCCACGAAGGAACAAGACAAAGATGAAACTAATAAAGTCGGGGCAGGAAACCAACCCAACTGTCCCTTTATGAAACTAATGAGCTGCGTCAGAAATGTCCCTCTCATTCCCTAACTCCTACTGTACTATATAGTGACATCTATGTAGAGGGTGTTTCTGTATGGCTCATTTTGTCTGCACTGGTAATACAACAACAAAGTTGGCCGGTGGAAAAATGCGACAGTAAATTTGAAATGTTTATTTTACATTTTGTATGAATGCTTGAAGTTAAAAACATGTTGAATGTTTGCTGCAGTTGTAGAGGCAGATAAGGTATTATTACTCTGTACTGGAGATCCAAATAAGGTCAGTTACACAAGGCTTAGTGAGTTGGCCAAATATCAGTTTGGACGAGAGGAAATTGGGAAATAGAGGTTGTTTTCGCCAAAATAGGAGCAATGGATTGTACTGGCACACCGACCACAGTTACTGGGAATAAACATGGAAGCAGGAGACCTTTGGACACTCGCACTCCTGGAAATTTTAATGTACATTTCTGCCTCTGTATATTAATTGTGCCTTCCAAGCTTTCTTCAGATTCAATTTATATTATTTTTAATATGTACAAGTACAATTTTACATTAACTGAAAAGCCACTGTTCTGACTGCTGCTCAGAAACATATATTGCACGTTAAAGACTAGTATGGGAGTCAGGCAAGTTTATAATTAAAGCTTCAGTGTGTAAGATTTAGGTGAAAGGGATCTATTGGTGGAGGTTGAATATAAAATAATCTTAATATTTAAATCATTTATATTTACATCAGAAGCGGGTCCTCTCTACGGAGGCCACCATCTTTTTTTTACAGTAGCCCAGACTGGACAAACTAAAAACCTTTTGCGTTTTTATCACAACTGAAGCTGCCACAGGTTCTCTGTCACTAAATTCTACACACTGGACCTTTAAGTGCAATTCATTGTTTGAACACATACATCACTGTTTGTAATATAACATGTTTATTGCTACTTTATCCTGTGATTTCATGCAACCAAGACAATACTGCTGATTTGTTGTTATTGTGAAATTGACTCTTCATTCTACTTCTATTAATAAAGAGTATTGGTTGACTGGGTAACAGGGTTGTTTAACTATAATGACAGAGGATGGTTGGACAGCTGCTCTCCTCTTCTTGCCAGTTTAAATCTCCCTCTCCCCGCTATGTAACTTCCGTTTTCAGCCCCATCGGCTCCGTCACTCGTGTCTTTTCTCATCCACAGCTTCTCCGGCAGCTTCAGGCGGGGAGCTTCAACTTTGGCGCGGCATCAGAGTGAAGGTTTTCCCGGCGCGTACACCACCGTGTCCCGCGTCCTGAGCACCGGAGAGCCCCATGTTCATGCCCGCATCCTCGCTCCGGTCGCAGCGACAGAGCAGCATCGCCGAGCGCGGAGGAGACGGCACAGAGGAGGAGGAGGAGAAGGAGGAGGAGGTGGAGGAGGAGGAGGGGAGAGGCAGCACCGAAGGACGGGCTCCCGATGTGCAATGAATGTGCACGGAGACGATTCCGTTAAGCAGATCTGTCGCTCTCTGCTGCAGGGATAAAATAATCTCCGTCAATTAAATACAGAAAGAAGAAGAAGAGACTTCCAGCGCAAACAGAGAGAGAGAAAGAGAGAGAGAGAGAGACCCTGGGAGGACGAGGGACCGCTGCGCCGAGCGGGGGGACGTGAAGGGGGGACTCGATCTGCATGTGAGACCGCTGCGTGGTCCACACACACCGGAGGCAAGAGATGCAGCCTGCGAGCAAGCTCCTGACTCTCATCCTCCTCATCTTCATGGGCACAGAACTCACCCAAGTAGGTCTCACTGTTCTTATCACTATTGTTATCACTCATTCTATCCGTCAAACGCCATTTTCCACCTCCACAATCCGCAGTTAATTGGCTCCAGATCCGTTTAGAGATGTTTACCTCGGTATAAAGAGCCTCGGTGAATTAGCCCTCCACCACGCTTAACCAGATTAACGGGTGGGATTACATGACGGGGATGCATTGTGCTTGAATGGGCGAGGAGAGATCCAGATGATCCCTCTTCCAGTCCCCTCAACCCAGGCTCTGCTGTCACATAGGTGGAGTTACCACACAACGAATCAATCAGTGTCACCCTGATCACCGAGGAGCAGGTTATTCTGCAAAGGCCAGTGTTGCTGCAGATGATGGGGCTGCGCTGCTCTCCACAATCAAAATGCAGTGTCTCACAGGGGGGTGATGCTGTGCAGAGCATGCTCAGTGACCACACTCTGACTTGGAGAACATTTAGTGCAGCAATGTGAAAAGCAACACAGCTCAGTTGTAAACAAAATCATTGGGCTAATAAAACGCCTCCTTTATTGGGACCATTTGCAGTAATAGTTACTGCTGCATTCAACTTTTTTGGCTTCATGGATCCTCACAAAACAGGAGAGGGTGTAGAGGCAGGGTTTATTTATCCCAAGGCCCCTGCTACCAATGGGTTGCAGAATCTGATGTTTTAATTACCCTTTGCAAGAACAGTCATATTTCACAGGCTTCGCTCTTGTGTGAATCCAATTGCTGTAGGTAATTGGAGGCTAAAATAAATAAAATCAAAAAAATCAAATGTGCCTCTTAGGTACTATCAATAAACTATTCCCTCTTTCCCCCAGTGTAGCCGTGATATACTCTCTACTCCAAGTGACACACTCAATAAATATGTGTTGGTGGAAGTAGGTTGCAGCAGCAAAAGCCTGCCCGGCCCTGATAACCAAAGCGTGTTAGAACAATATTGATGTAATATTGCTGTGACAGAAATATGCCAAGCCATTGATTTTCCGCAAATTTATGAGGGATGTCAGCGTGCGGGGGCCGAGCGGGCATTTTTTATTCATGGCGCAACAGCTTGGCTTTGACGCTTGTGGTGGAATTTGATTTGTAAAGTGATCAAAGCTGTAACCTTACACGTGGTTATTGCTGGAGTTATTTTATACCCCCCTCACAACGATGACACTGACTGCAGTGGCCTATAATGTGAACTGGACGTGCATGGCAACAAAAGAAATGCTGACACGATGGCACAATGGGGCTATTTGCACTGATTGATGGCAGCCATCAGTTAGAGGGGAGATTGGGGAAGAGAGCGTGTTACATTCTGGTTTTCGGGGTCCTGCACAGCGCAGGTCAGGGCCCATGTTACAGTGTAAAGTCTCCCTCCGATGGCCTCAGAGTGTGTGTCGTCTGCTTGAAGGTAAGTCGATATTAGTCCACAGCTCGCCTGTCTGCTCCCTTCCAGTACAGAAACACAGGGCAATGCTGACAGGCTCTATTTATACTGCCCCTGCTACACAATCCCACAATCCATTTCACTGTGGGAAGACCAGGCCTCTGCACATCCCTCCGCTGCTTGAATAAAAAAAAGTGAGAGGTGTTATCTGGACACAGAAATATAGAGAGCCATTTATTGCCAGATTACTCATCAGGAAGGGGAAAAAAAGAGCCACCCAGGCAGAATAGCTCCAACCTTTTTACGCTGAACAATAACATCCTCTTAATGACCACATTAACCAATATGCCACTGAAGGCTCGCTTTCAGACGGTGTCGGGCAGCTGCGGCTCTCTGCCTCCAACATCTGGGCTCAGGGAGGAGAGAGACGCCTGATTAGTAGCTCGGTCTCTCCTCTTCGATTCTGCCTGCATTCGCTCACCTCCGTCCCGGCCCCTTGAAGGATTTGCCTGGCGTTCACACAGAGAGAGAATAGTAAGCAGCCAGAGTGGCATCTGTTCCTCACCTAGCGGCTCCCCCCATGGCTGAAGGCCCGCATCCGAAAGCATCTCACCGACACCTCGCCAAACAGATGGCGCCGCTCTAGCTGCCCCTTTGACACCATGCAACCTACATATCATAACAAATCCTGCAAACACCAACCTTGCACAGGAATCCTGCACAACATCTGCTCAGGGTGAAGCTTTAAATTTGCATGCACGCACAATTAAGTGTATGTGGATTTTCACTGAAAAAATATGCCCAACCTCCTAATTTACATGACACAACTTTACCAACGTGTCTTTGTTACGCAAGCATGTATAACAAGGGGTTCAGCAAGGGAGCCTTTTGAAACGAATAAGGATTTTTAATGTAAAAGACGAGGGGGAAAAAAGGAATCAATCTGGTTTTATGTTAGAACCTGAGATGGAGTTGAGCTGAATTGCAATGTGCATTGTGTGAGTGGCAGCTGGGGTTGAAGCTATTTATTATTCAGTATGGTTGGTTGAGCGATGGAGCAGGAGGGAGAGAAGAAGTGGAGTAGGTGGAGACACAGTGCATTTTGTTGTGCACTTGCAGGCTGGAAAAGTGATTTTTCACTGAGCGTTTCTGTTTGGTTATCAGAGTGTATGCACAAAAACACCTGTTCTCCATAATGAAAAACAGCCAGACACACTTAATGTTGCATGTGTTGGATGTTTCCTGCTCATTTGTATTGCACAGGTTCCTGTTATAAGATGTGCCTGCCTGCTTATCCCTCCACAGCACCAGTTAAACAATAATCTGTATCTCTTATTGCAAAGTGAAAATAACATCAATGCAACACCTATATGCAGCTCATCACCTCAGGCAACGTTCTTATTGGCCTACGAGAATGGCACTGTGTAGAGCGTATACCTTCGCTCCCAAGGCCGAACAATCCTACACATGAGGGTTCAGAGTTCCTGGATCTACTCCTCAATCTGCACTCGCACCAAAATGTAATCGGTTCTTCCCTGACCCAGGCCACATCCTTCTACCGAGTTCGGTTGAAATCATTTAAGAAAATTCAACCAAGGCCCAAGAATCCTCTTATCAAACCACAATTAAATCCATGAATATGAACCAAATCGCACACATTCATAAATATCAGTCCCCTAAACGCCTCTGATGTCTTTCATCAAGAGTAATATTGATAATCTGTCAGATAATCTCACAATTTGAAGGAAAGTGAATGAAATTTCTGAATCCACCCCCTGAACAGATTCTCCACTGACCCATACCTACATATACATACATACATACATCTTTCCACCTAGATTTGTGGTGATACATATTCCTGTTAACTAACAAACAGACAGGGGTGTAAAATAACCATAAAGGTGGAGGTAGAAATCAACAGATCTGACATAATCTTATTTACACACATCTCTGATCATGTGCAGGTGTTGCTAGAGTCTAGAAACTTGAAGTCCGATCACCACTCACATCAATATTAAATTCTGCTACTTGTTTACACACCCAGGGCATGTGTCATCAAGCAGTTGATAACTGTCTGAAATCTCCAATGCGACGTGATTAAGGTCAGAATAATCAACGAGTCTAAATTTGACTGTTGCTTATACTGAGTATGACCTTATTCAGATGAAGGTAATCAGAAAATGCTGATTACATGGCAGCGTTTGATTCGGACTATTCTCTCAATCTGCAGACTATAAATGTGTCTAATGGTAAATCCCCACTTCTTCAATCTTTCCACCAGTGGAGTACAGTTCTAATAAAAACGTTAATGTATAATCTCTGTATAAATCACTCTTGATAAACCCAGTCGGTGGCAGGCTGATAACTGGATGAGTCATGGATTAATCCTCTTTTATCACTGCACCTGTGGCGTCCCTCCTGAGCACTTGATATTAGAGGCAGGGACCCAAAACCTCAAATGATTTCCATCGCCGTCATTAAACCTGAACGGGGGTCTGCAGCTGCTAGGCTCATAGAAGACTTGAGTCATTAGAGACCGCTGTGCCGAGCAGTGCACAGCAGTGAGCTGACCCCACTGATGCCTCACTCTAATCTGTGCGAAGCGTCAACACAGTGAGCTCTGCACCTCAAAGGTCATGAAGCAGTGGTGGAGGTGGAGAGAGCTCCAACTTAGCCTCCATCTTTGGGTTTACTAGAAAAATCCATTATGGTGCTGACAGAAATAACTGTGGATGCAAGAACCACTCTCGCTATTCTGGGCAGCTCATGTATCATGCAGTGGTGCAATCTAGCCCCTGGGCTGGAATATTTGTCTACAGGCCTGTTGGTGGAGAACTTGGTCTGGCTCTGGTCAGACAAGATGAACTGAGATAACACGAGACTTGGTTAGCCTTACAAATGTAAGGTTTATATACAACAATATATAAGGTCTTATAATTTATCCAGGAGTTTAAACCACAGGTTCTCAAAGTGACTCTAGACAGGTTCAGGTGATGCTCAGTGAATGGAAGTGGAAAAAATTTTGTTTTTACTTTACATCTGGTTAATACTATAATTGAGGTCAATTGTATTGTTTCACCACTGGTCCGGAGTCGGAAATGAGTAAATATTGCATTAAAGACCTAATTTGATAAGATACAAGAGACGTGATAACTTATTAGTCACACATCCAGGACATTGTCTCTGTTGCAGCAGCAAATTGCGGGAAAGTCAAAAAATAGACATCAGTAAAGTAATAAATAATTAAACATGTGAACACAAGGAAATGTTAAAATAGTGTAGAAATAGTGCAGACAGAATATTTACAGTGTGACGGGGGTTGTACTTTTGGATTGCACAGAAATATTCTGTTTTATATAAATATATATATATAAATATATTCTAACTTGTTTTAACCATAAATATGCAAATCATCTGAACCTAATGGAACTGGAATATTTTGAGAGCAAGTGGCTGTAAATTCCCTGCATGGACATTTAAAATATATACGCCTCTGAAAAGTTAATCAACATTGACGAGTACTTTTTTTAATTGGGTATTTAAAATGACTCTCATCTTCATCCTCCTCCTCCTCCTCCTCCTCCCTCTGGTTTCTGCAATGCCATTTTGGGCTGCACGATGGCGCCAGAGGCTCACGAATGAAAAGCTCCATCCTCATTTGGAGCTGATGGTACCCAGGAGTCTGCTCCATCAATAAAACATGAAATCATTTCTGTGCCCTGACACCGCACCGTGCGCTACTGCGACGTGACATATTTTGCGCAAGTGTTTTTGGTTTATTTCCGCATTTATTTAATATTTGGTTAAATAAGTGGGGGAAGTTCCACCGCACGGGTGCACATAGAAAGCCCCCTCATCTTTTGGGGGGGCCCAGAGCTAGAAATGTCACTGGGATAAATAATTCCTCTGTGTCAGTGTCGGTACTGCTCATTGTCATTTCCTCTGGGCACAGCCAGTGTCGTGGCGCGCACCTACGGGTGCAATCCGTCATATTTCCATGACCGGACCCCAACCTGGCTGACATCATTGCGTCTGGAGATATACATAGATCCGTAGTACCTCCTCCTTCCTGCTCTCACCCATTTGGAGCAGCCCGTGCGTGTAGTCGGTGGCACTTAATCACAGAGCGCACCAAGGCAGGAGGCGGGCCGTCGGGCGTGAACGAAATAGTATCGGTGAGGCGGAGAAGCAGCAGTGTGTGTGGGACAAAGCAGGCAGAGGAGCTATCCGGAGGACGCATTCAGCTTTGGTTTTATCCCTTCGTCTTTTGTCCATCCTCCACTGCGCTGGATCCGGTGGCACCGCAGCTCCTACTCCGTCCCGACCTTCCCAGTCGTATCCACCGCGCGTCCGACTCGTTCGCCGCCAGGGCTTCCTTGGGAAATGTCCAAAAAAAGACCAGCCGAGCCGGAGTCCCGGGTGAAACAGCCAGCCGCTCTGGGCAACATGACCCGCCGCCTCCCCGGTTTCTCGCTGGAGTCTGTAGAATGAAGACGGCTTAAAAAAATAAAATAAAAGTCTGAGGGAAGCAGCGCGCAAAGATGTCGGTGCCTCTGCTGAAGATCGGCGTCGTGCTCAGCACCATGGCGATGATCACCAACTGGATGTCGCAGACCCTCCCCTCTCTGGTGGGGCTCAACACCACCAAGCTTACGGCGGCGCAGGGTGGATATCCAGACCGGAGCACAGGAGTAAGTGCGCAAATTACGCATTATTTCCTGCGGATTCGGCTCTTTTCCCTAGTTTTTTCTTGAATAAATGTCCGACTGTTGCAACCTAATAAGCTGCAATTCAAATATAGGCAGCATAAGAGCGAGTTTGAGTGCGTTTGATTCACACTTGAGAGGAGAAATCCTGTCAGCGCGATGCGTAAAAGTAAAAGCGACTTGGAGACGCATCATAGAAATCTCACTCCTGCGTTCTGATGTTGCTCCAGCTGCCACTGTCTCTGTCCTTCCCCTGCACTAAGTGAAAACTTATCTGTTGCTTAATTTTCTTTCCTGGCATTAATACAAATAAGAGAGCAAGTTGCAGGATATTAGGGGGGATTGACGTGACACATTTCAAAGCAGGGTTATTTTTAACCCCACGGAACAGCAGGGAGTCCTCGTTCCTTTTCTTCACTGTTGAATGAGAGACGATCAAAGCTGAGGTACCGTAGTCAGGATTTCTTTTGCATCAGATTATGTGGAGCTAGGTCTGTGCCAGGGTAATGTTCAGAGCGCTCTGTCTGTCAGGAGGTTATAGCAGTGGAACCTGGAACAATGGATGCTGAGGGCAAGTCCTTAAATAGAGAGTAAATTGAGAGGATTCAGATAAATGATCTATCCTGGACGAATTATGTTTATTTCAGGATTTTCTTTGGAGAAAATTCCCCCCAAAAATTCTTACATCAGTAGGTTTTGAGGGATTTTATTTGATCACTGTCTGTGTGATAGCACTGACCAGGTGTTCCAGAGACAGATGCCTGATGGTGATTTTCTTCGTCTGGTCAGCACATCCTCTGGAAGGAAACTGTGTCGCTGACTAACAGACTTAACACTGATTGCTCCTTTTTTGGATTCTGTGAAGTCAAGTCCTTGTCACTAATTGAATGAATCTGCAGGTCTGGTCTTTACAATGCTGCTATTGCTGATGCAGGGATGATCTTTGTCAAAGTCACCTACACATAGTCTTATCTAATCAGTAACTGGAGTTGTGTCTAGAGGGGAGGGAAAAAACTCAAGTTAAACACTTCAGGCTCTGAGCTTTCACTCACACACACACACACACCCCACTGAATAATGGAGTAGCTTCAGCCGTCTTGATTGGCTGCATCTTCCCTTTGTGTGGCTTTAAAATATACAGTAGGCTGGTGCAGAACGGGTGGAGCCTGGTGGTTTGTGGCGTCCAGATGGTGATAAATATATCATGATGCAGCTTTAGCCATAAACTGGCACAACACACTCAAAACACGTTGGGTTTAAACATGTCATGGACAAACACAGGAAGGCACCAACCTTTGTGTCTTCTTCTTTTATTCTTTGCTTTGTTCCACTGTCCTCCAGCTTCTCTTTTCATCCGCCCGTGTTTCTCTCTTTTTCCGCTCCTTCGTCCTCAGGTGTTGCCAGCAAACCCAGAGGAATCGTGGCAGGTGTACAGTTCAGCCCAGGATAGCGAGGGGAGGTGTGTCTGCACGGTGGTGGCGCCCCAGCAGTCCATGTGCTCACGGGATGCCCGCACCAAACAACTGAGGCAGCTGTTAGAGAAGGTAAAACGCAGCTTAGCCTTTCAGCAACGCACGACCCCGGTGTTCTAAGTCATACAAAACACACAGAAACCACCTTTACTCCTTCTTATCTTCTCCACACACAAAGACAGAGACACATTTAGGTTAAGCCACGTTTGTAGTCTCCCAATCACCTCTGCCCGTTGGACAAGAATAGAAATAAAGCTCTAATGAGCTCCCTGGAAACCCAACAGGCGTCAAGGGAGGCAGCCATACACCGACACTCTGAGTTTCTATTGTGCTGCACTCATCCAGAGCAACACTTCTAATGATGCAACTCAGCTCAACACCCAGAGACTGGAAGCTAACACCAGCTCATCTTTAGCATATTTATGACAAAATCCTTTCCATTAAAAGGTGAGATAATCCCCACTCAATGTAGACTAGCTCACTGATTCACATAAGCTGGCAAAAAATACAGACCTGAACAGATTTATTTTGAATAAATGGCTGAGCAGCCAAGTTCATGCAGTTCTGGAGAAAGTAAATGTCTTAACAGTGTTGCCCATTGGCACCATGTTTTGGAGGCCACTGTCTAATTGTTTGTGAATCTCTAAGAGGAGAACGTCAAGACAAAATAATACATTGAGAGTTGAATTTTCCCTTCATCCATTGTGCATCATGGTTTATTGAAATACAACTGACTACAACGTGTCCCTATGGAACCCCAGGTCCAAAACATGACCCAGTCCATCCAAGTGCTGGACCAGCGGACCCAGAGGGACCTGCAGTACGTGGAGAAGATGGAGGTCCAACTCCGAGGTCTGGAGACCAAGTTCAGGCAGGTGGAGGAGAACCACAAGCAGAACATCGCCAAGCAATATAAGGTACGCAGCCATATCTCCAGCCATCCACCCAACCACCATTCAGTCCAAGATATTCACAGCTGCTCTGTCGCCCATCACACGCAGCTTTATCCATTTTGAGTTTGTGTGTTCCCAGTGTAGAGATGGTTCAGATGTATCTAAAGCTCCATACCACACATCAAGAAATCCATAATGAATATATAATTAAAGAGAGTAAATGATTGGATGTTCACATTATAATTTCTCACTGACTCATTTAAAAAAACATGTGACAGAATCCTTAATGAACTGTCAAATATGATCTAATCAAACATGTTTATATGTTCAATGTTTTACCACATACTGGTCGTACATTGGCACTAAAATCTCTGCACATGGGAACACACGCATATTAGTGTAAAGGAGACAATAAATTCTTTGAGGAATTTTTCTTAGAGGGTTTGCTGGTCAATTGAAACCAACCCTATGCAAGCAGGACAGGGTATTGAGGGAGATTTAACTTTTACCTACTTTTAATGACCATTTGCATGTTTTTTGTGAAACATATACTAAAGTAAAACTTTAACAAGATGTTCCTCGTTTGTAGAAATGTGACACTTATCAAATTTTTCCCACAAAAAGTCACTTAAACCAAAATGATGACATTATTCTCGTAAATGTACGTCTATTGGTCTTGTAATGTTAAAATCTTTATCTTGAAATCTCAGATAATTTTAGATAAGATAATCAGTAACTGTTTATTCAAAATGTTGAATATTAAGATCTTGTTACTGAGCTTTTGTGACTCTGCTACAAACATAGTTTGTAGAGTAACAACTTGATACCCAGCCCTGTTCAGAGCCACTTACACATTGTTCCATTGTACCTATATTCTTACTTTTAACACTCTGAATCAAATGCATCTTCAACATTTGTATCATTTATATCTGCATCAATACATTTGTGTGATCCCACCATCAAGTGCATGCACAAAAACCTCTCGCACCCACCTCCAGTGCATGTGTGCAGTATTCTGTATTCTGCCATATACTGTGTGTGTGTGCGTTTGTTTGTCTGTTTGTGTGTTAGATAGGTTAGCAAGCTCAAGTCCCTGTCAACAGTTCTGTCGTTTTCTTGCTTGCAGGGCTAACTTTAAGACAAGTAAAGAGAGCCACAGGGAAGAAGAGGCAGGTCAATTCCAGATTCCCCCTGAGCTGGGCCACAGTACTGAGAGCATTTGGGCATCAAACAGTTAATTTAATTTTTAGCACCATTAAGACTAAGAAACCCCACCCCTCTCCCAAATCAACCCACCACTGATCTCTTCCTGCATGTTACTGCTGTTAAAGTTTTCCATCAAAAAGCTTTTTTCAAAAGTAAAGACATTTATTATTATTATTATTATTATTATAATAATTATTATTATTATCAATTGCTGTAATGCATTTTATTTTCTTTGGCTTTTGTCTATGCATATTTGGTTACTCAACAAATCTCTGCGTAAAACTATAGACGTAAAAATTCGAGACACTTTGTTGTGTGTGACATGTAAAAGCATGTAACCCTTAATACGATGTTGCATTTTAAACGATGATGACCAATAAAGAGCTTTCCCAATTGTTGTCGGTGTACCGAGGGCTTGCTTTTTAAAAACATCTGGTCACTGCCGGGACGGAGCCGCTCCGCTCTGCTCGTCCTCCAGGCAGGTGGAGAGTATTCTCCGGGTTTGTTTGCTCAGACACACACTTGCACAGACAAAACACAATTTTTCTTTCTCTTTTTATCACACACACGGACATGGACACAAACAGGGGTCTTCATGTCAGTGAAGAGGCAGGGTAGAGTCAGAGTAGTCAGGTCAGACAGGTGTTTTTTTGTTTTTTTTTTCTTTTACGGACAGCAGGACTCTTTTATGTTGGGCATGACACTCAACCGAGCTTATTCTAATCCTTTCAGGCCATAAAAGCGAAAATGGAGGAGCTTAGACCGTTGATACCAGTGTTGGAGGAGTACAAGGCCGATGCCAAATTGGTATTGCAGTTTAAGGAGGAGGTCCAGAATCTGACGTCAGTTCTAAGCGAACTTCAGGAGGAGATGGGGGCCTATGACTACGAGGAGCTCCACAACAGAGTGTCAAATCTTGAGGAGAGACTTCGAGCATGCATGCAAAAATTAGGTAGGCAAAGAAAGCTGTTGGCACACACCGTGCTTCAGACACATGCATGCACGACAACACTCCCACTGACACGCAGTATGTTGTGACTGGCCAGAGAAGAGAGCCTCAGGCATACTCACACGACCATGATCCAACACTGAAATACATAATTCACAGGCTAATGCTCATCATTTACACTGTTTCATATGTGGTTGCACCCTGTGGGACTTTGCTGTTTGTTTCCTCTTACACTGTCAAGGAAAACAGATAATGAAATCCATGCATACACTCATAGAACTGTAGTTACATTCTGGTAACTTCCTTATCCTCTGTACATTCTTCCTGCAAAGCAAAAAGAAACTTGAGCTGAAACCACCGGCCGTTTGACAGAAAACCAGTCAGCACCAATGTTCATAATGAATTTAATTGTTCCGAGCCATTTATCCATCGAAAAAGTGTCATCCTGGGTTCTAGCACCTCAGATGTGACAAATCGCTGCCTTTCTCTGTTTCTGTTTTGCATCATTGCAAATTAAAAACCTTGTGCACTATTGATCACACAAAACAAGCTATTTGAAAATCCTGCCTCAGGCTTTGGAAATGTTAGATTTGAATTAACAACAAAGTTGTTGAATGTGTCATGCATTGCAGGATGAATCGATAATGAATTATATTATAAGTGGGAGTTCTGCAATGCCCGCTTGTTCAATTTGTATTTGCGCGGCATGAATCTACGTTTAAAACTCGCCTCCTGCAATGCTACTAGTAGAATATTAAAATTCATGACTAGGCATGATAAAAGCATAAAAATTGTTTTTGAAATCCTCATCGCATCCTGCTAGGATCAGTAAATAAAGTTGTATGAAAAGAAAAGGAAAAATATGACCCTCGCAGGTCTGTAATAAACACGAACAATTAGACCGAATTAAATGACCGGCTGGCGTATCTGTCCAGTCACAGTTACGATTTTAAGAACCAGGCAGGTCGGTTAGTGACAGAGTCTTCACAAGCCAGAGAGACATTAGCCAGAAGTTAGTGAGCAGGTCACGGAAAAGTCGGCTTCTCGGAGTTGTGTGTTTTTGGGGGTGTAGCTTTGAAAACGGGGCCAATTGGAGGGGATAGGATGTATTGTTTTTCTAGGATTACAAACTCCAGCTTTAAGCATTTCATGTAGTTCCACACACAAAACCCAGAAGAAGACAGCGTCCTAGGCTTGCAAGTTCCCATCGCAGTCCTATCTTTGCTTTTAGCCCCTGTCTCAGCGCCTTCACACCTCTGTCACAGCCCACAGTGCTAATAGATGCACACCCACACGACAGTGACTAAGATGTATTGCTGACACTTACATGCCGCACATCACGGGTATGTTGTGTCCCTGTTTCAAATTATTCACAGCGCGAGATGACAGCAAGAAATTGGGAAAGGGCTTTTTGCATACTGTTCTTTTTGGGAGCACCAGTCGAGTCGCAGTGATTGTATTTAAATTGAATACACTGGAGTTTAAAAAAAAAGGAGACACCTAATAATACTTCAGTCGTGCACGATACCTGCAGGAGTCTTGTCAGTGATTTCAGCCTCAGTTCAATGCTGCTCTTCACAACTGTGGTCAGACTGGCTGAGATAGCAGAGCGGGGAAGTGCGGCGTGTGTGCGAGATCAGACGAGATAAAGGCGAGGTCACCCAGTGAGGGACAGGCTCGGGCCTCTCCCTTTCATCTCCACACGACTGCAGAGGCACTCATGCATAGTGCCCACAAACACACTCCGGTACACTGCCGTTATTGAGATTAAACTTGCGAAGGTCACCCGCCGCATTAGCATCGGCGGAACAACAACTGGAAAAAAATTGAGAAAAATAGAGAGGACAGGATACATTTTTGCACTAAATAATACATAGAGCGAATGGAGAAAGTGATAGAGGGTGGTACAGGGGGAGGGAGGAGAGAGAGTGATAAAGTGAAGGCGGGCGGGCAAAGTGAAAGAGAGTAACTAGGGTCCCCGCAGAGCTGTCCTTCAAGCTGTTTTCTGCCGGGGAGACAAACAGCCCGGCGGCTGCTGGGACACAATGGCCATCGATCAAGAGGACATGCCAGCTTGCTGGGCAATAATCAAATAAATAAATCACTCTGAGTCATGCCCGGGCAACGTGAAGCCACAGACAGCTTTAGGCAAATCCAGGGCCCTTCACAGCAAAATGCTGATGAATGGAACCAGGAGGTCAGAGCTGAACACAAAGCTCTCTGCCTCCTGCTGATACCACTTGTTCTCACCTTCTATTTCCTCTGCAGACAATAACGTGACAGGTATAATAATAAAGTGAGGTTAACAGCCCATTTAAGTAAATAATGAGTGACACAGGAAAAGAAATAGAGGAGATGAGTAGGTATGACGCCCCGGAAAACTTGGTTTCAAGTCTCTACAACATGAAACAGTCACAACCATGTACTGTATATAAAGAAAGACAATGTGTCTCCACTTCCTCCCACTATTCAGAAATGAAGCCAAAATGTTCCACTGCCATCTTGTGTCAAATATGTCATTTGGAGTCTGCACTGTAGCGATCATGGGATGGAGTAGCATAGCGTGGTCTTGACAGCGTCAGTGTCAGTTTTCAGTAATGACATCTTACCCTGATTTCCTTCCATCTATCCATTATCTATTCCGCTTATATCCAGAGAAAATGTACGCAGACATGGGAAGAGTATTTAAACTCCACACAGTAAGACCCCAGCCGAGTCAGGCACCTTCTTGCTGTGAGGCAACAGTGTCAACCACTGCGACACTGTGCCACCCCTCACCCCATTTCTGTAGCATCAAATAACTGAAGTAAAACTTTAAAATAAACTTTTAAACATACATCACTACTTGACATTTACTTTAACTTTCTAGTTTGGTCTGTGTCTCATCCACTAACATGGAGGAGTCTGGGTTTATCCCCTATACAGCGGCCAGCCACCAGGAAGTGATCGAGACGATATGGCTTCACTTTTGTGGAGCAGTCCTGTCGTCCATCTTTAGCTACAGTCTAATGTCTAACTAAATAAGAGAATTATGAGTTTTACAACATTTAAAAGTCTTAATCTATTGTGAAAACTGAAATGTTCTCGACTCGGCTATGTGGGTGTTTTTTGATCAGATCATTGGTGAACAAACAACCCACCAACTGTCACCACGGAGACTGATTTGAATATTGCTAAATCCAGAATGGTGCAGAGGATTATGTGACACCACCAGTATAAAATGGATTAGATAATAGTTGTCTTGTGGTTCACGTTTATTCCCAGGTCTAACTTTAGCGAGCACAGTGTGTTATAGCCAGAACTGTAACAGACAGACATTTCAATAAATTCAAATTATCCTTTAAAAACAGCTATTTGTCATCCTCAGCAGTCGAGCGTTTATTCTATAGCTAAATCTAAAGCTGATAGCTAAATTCTATCTGCTCCAGTTCCCATTAGGTTTTCCATTTGCTCTGCCCTCTGCGTTGGACCAGGCAAATTCAGGTCAGAGGGGGATTAGACTCTGTGTGCATCTCCAGACTGTGGATCCATCAGCAGGCTCCCCCGGCAACCTGCTTTAGTAGCTGTCATCTAAAGATAGAGGCATGATTATAGAGAAAAGAAATAAATAAATCAATGGGCAGTGTATTACTGCACTCTCTAATACCACTGAGGGTTATGTAAGGGACTTAACCCCCCTACTACTAATAGTAGATGCTGCTCATGTGGGCATGTGTTTGTCTCTCACCCGCCGCTGAGGTGCAATGCCCACATGCGCTCGCACGCACGACATATGTTGCACACAGAGGCCAGAGACACTCAGGCATACAGTATAGGCAAAAACAAAGCAACTAAAAAAACCCTAGTTTCATTGAGAATCCCATTTGAGGAGATGAAGATGAAGGCACATAATTGAACGAGACTCGCAGAGGAAGCAGAAGGAAAATCTGGGTTTATGATACGAAAGTAAAATGACATTTTGCAGCGATGAAGAGCGATGATCAGAGATATAAAGGAGGAGGAGAGGGGAGTGCAGCAGTGAGCGGTTAATGGATGCGGCACTTCACAGAAAAAGATGCTAATGAAATCCCTAAAATGAGCCACCGTCACAGTGTCACTCCTTAAATTAGCATATCAGAACGTTTCATTACATTCATAGAGAAAAAATTAACTCATCAAAATCATCTAATTGACCTTTGTCTTGCTGAAAAACAGCCTGTGGAATTGCTGCAGTGGTGAGGAGAGGTCTTTTTATTTGGTAAAATAGTGCCTCTCGCCTCTGCCTGCGCTCATTAGACGAGGAACATTAGTCCGACCAGCTCTCAGTCATGAGGGACTCGGCGCCCGGCGTTAGTTTTGTCAAATTCACATTAACACCTCAGTCAACACTAATTAACACAAAAGCAGCTTACAAGCAGCACACAAAAGTAGAAAACACAGAGGCTCCCTGCGTTCCTATTCCCTCTCTCTCACACCGAGAGTAAAACAATTATGTGTGAACGGAATAATAAGCAACGGATGTACACTACATGCAAAGAGAGAGAGAGAGAGGCAGACAAGCAACAAGATGAACATCAGCTCCCTCAGGCAAACACATTTTGATTTAAAGTAAAACCCTACACAATCGGGTGTCGCACTAGATATTCCCATTTCACTTCTTTCTCTGCAGCATGTGGCAAACTTACGGGCATCAGTGATCCCATCACCATCAAGACGTCTGGATCCAGGTTTGGATCCTGGATGACTGACCCTCTGGCACCTGAAGGAGACACACGGGTACGTACTGCTGTACACAGGCATTACACAGTCATCACACAATATGGATGGCGTCTCCTCATATCATTTTTTTTTTGGTACCAAAAGCTGACAATGTTTTTTCTGATATTTGTGTGGTGTAGATTTTTTTTTGTTTCTTTTTTTTTGTTATTCAGGCAACATTCTTGTGTGTCAGTTAAGATAACATTACATATTGCAGGTTTGGTTATTTTTTGGAGAACATGCTCATTTTCCTATAGGTGTTCCTATTCTTTTCCATTGAAACCAGGATTGTGACTGATCTGTGGGAAATTTCAAACAATACCAAACCCTGTTGCTCTGCAGCAACAGTGATTTTGGAAAACGCAGCTAAGGAGAAATAGATGAGAAATATGAGAAGCTGCTCGGTTGAGCCGTTACCTGCAACCTCATGGTGAAGGCAAGGCTCCAGTAAATAACTGGTCCAAGCCAACAAAATGCTCAGATTGCTGAAAGTTCAGTTTCTGGCTGTGTAAGGTTATTCTGTGGTTCCACATCATGAACTTTGCCACTCTCTGGCCATAAATCATACAGACATACATGCAGTGACTGTATATATACAATTGACAGGTACACAGGCACAGCAGCACACTGGTGACCAGGATTTTGGGTTGGTCTGTTAGTTATAAGATCTGTAGCTTGGTAGCATTAACATTGTCTAACAAGATGTTTTCTGCATGCGTAGCTTTCACGGTTTTCAAGTATTTTATTTTCAAGCAATGCATTCATGTCCTCCGCCCTCAACTAGCCTAAGTTGCCTTTGCTTGAGTGCAGGCACAAACCACATCATTGATTTTTGTTTTATTTCAAGCAATTATGTTTATTATATTGTATTGCCTATAATGGTAGAAATGGTTCCTTTTGTAGTTGTGCTTTACCCTAAACTTAAATAGTTCATCGTTATGCTTATATGATTGATGATTATTAGAAAGATTATGTTGTGTGTTCACAGCAGTAATGGTGGATATAGCAATGTCGTGATCACTAGAGAAAAGAGGGATTCCTATAAGTATATAAATATTCCTATAATTTAAATATTCCTAAAAAAACAAGCATCACATACAGATCAATTATTGCACACAAAAGCAGTAATGTATTTTTTAGCTCAGAACTCATGTTTATGTATGTCTTAAATATTTGCAGATATGATGATGTTGCAAAGGTTTTTTTTAATCCTAATTTTCTCCAATTTTTGCAACAATAACTAGGCTACATCCACTATTTGAGATGCACAAACTGGGGAGAACATGAACACCCCAAGTTCACCCAAACTTTAAAGTTGATTCTGACTTTTCCCTACAATGGAGGTCAATTATCACTGTGAAATCTGTGTTTGTTAATTGGTCGCTGGCCTTTTATTAGCTGATTGCATCTGATTTTCTCTTTGTGGAGCTCAGCTGCCGTTGGCTCGATAAGTGGCTCTGCTTTGATTACTGGGATGCATTAAAACCAAAATGCCGTGGGGGATAAATCTATATAGTTTTAACAGGAATCTGCCCTGCGAACGAAGATCGGCAGCCAGAAATAAAGAGAAGGTTTATTTGGCTGCTAAGCGTGAACATGCTGTTGGTGCACAACCTTTATGAGAATCATTAATAAGAGATGATGTCACACGGGAGGAGTGAGGATGGAAACTTCAGAAGTAGCAGCAGCATGCAGTGCAGTAGCTGTTCGAATTTGCAGTTTGCATCTATAAGGATAATTGTCATGACAACACAGGCTGTTTAATGCATATGTATAAAAAAAATGACTAAGACTATATTTAGCATACAATAAAGGCAACTTTTTTTTGTAGAAACTAATACATTTTGAACAGAACACATGAAAAGATGTGCTGCATTATCAAAGAGCAGCAGAGGAAGAATGAGTGTAATTGACGGGAGCAGACAGGCCCGCTCCACTTCGTTTCATCTCGGTTTCCTTACCTTGGCTCTTTTTTTCTCTTGGCCCGTCGAGACCCGCTTCCTTGATGTGATTTATTTTGTAAGTCAATCACAGGTGTAGGGGGGGGATTCTGGTTTCTCAGTCCCGTTGAGACCCAGGAAGTGTTTGAGCCTCAAGCGGCTCCGGGATGAGAGCTCTCTGCCCATCACCACCAGGGGCCAACAGGAAGCTGGGTCGAGGCAACAGAGACAGGCTTTTATCTGGAATGATGGGCGTTATCCCTGCGGGGCCGGGCTCATGCCACCCTATGGCTCTCATCCTGACAGTGTTCAGGAGCTGCTGGGTCCCAGCTTCGTCTGCTCGAGGAAAATCTGAGCACTAACTTAATTGGAATGCTTGTTTGTGGTGTAATTTGATTTATTCTCCATGTGATCTGTACACAACCGATGAATGAAGATGATGGGGTTCTGTGCTAATTTCCTTTCTCTCTCGTATTGTCTAGGTCTGGTACATGGATGGTTACCATAACAACCGCTTTGTGCGGGAGTACAAGTCCATGCAGGATTTCATGACGTCGGACAACTTCACCTCCCACCGGCTGCCCCACCCGTGGTCAGGCACAGGTCAGGTGGTCTACAACGGCTCCATCTACTTCAACAAGTTCCAGAGCCACGTCATCATCAAGTTTGACTTCCGCACCTCCTCCATCAGCAAGTCCCGGCAGCTCGACTATGCTGGTTTCAACAATGCGTATCACTACGCCTGGGGTGGCCACTCTGACATTGACCTCATGGTGGACGAGGGAGGCCTATGGGCTGTCTACGCCACCAACCAGAACGCCGGAAACATTGTCCTCAGCAAGCTAAACCCCAACACGCTGCAGATCATCAAGAGCTGGACCACCAACCACCCGAAAAGGAGCGCCGGTGAGTCTTTTATGATCTGCGGCACGCTCTACGTCACCAACGGTTACTCAGGAGGCACCAAGGTCTATTACGCCTACTCCACCAACTCCTCTACCTACGAGTACATTGACATTGCCTTCCAGAATAAGTACTCGCATATCTCCATGCTGGACTACAACCCGCGTGACCGTGCCCTCTATGCTTGGAACAATGGCCACCAGGTCCTTTACAACGTCACGCTGTTTCACGTCATCCGCTCGGAGGAACTGTAACTATGGAAAATGGATTACAACCATCAATACATATTGTCTGTGTAGAGATCTCCCTATATACAAGAATATATCTGAGAAAGAAAAAGACTCAATGGCGAGACCATTCTATTTATAATTAAATAACGTTTACTGAGAGACTGAATCAACAGTGAATGCAACCTGGATTGAATGTGCATATACATGACACTGAAAAAAAAATCTAAAGTTGAAGGGTTTCATTCCGAAATGTGATATATATATATATATTAAAAAAACGCTTTATTAGTTAATATCACAATGTCACAGATGACAAAACTGTAAATAAAAGACAAAAAAACTAAAAAGTTATCCATAGTAGACTTTATTTTAATAGCTGCCATCATTTTGTTCGTTGTTTTATTTTGGAATGAAACTCTTTAATTGATTGCCACATAGAACATGATTGTAAAAGTAGAATATATATCAGACGTAAGAGAATAAGAACAGATGCCAAAAAAAAGAATTAACATCACGCCTTTTTTTTTTATATAACAGAACATTAACCTAGGTTCGCTCCCGTGGCTCCGGTTTTTTCTGCAGAAATCCTCCCAGCTGAACTTCTGGGCTGAGCTGGGGGTCCGGAGACAGAGACTGTTGGTAATAAAACTGTAGGATCCCCAGGGTCCCGTGCACGGACGAGACAGAAAGGTGGTTCTAGTCAGGAGACTCCGTGGCCTAACGGGCACAGTCTGTCATATCGTTTCTAATCGAGTACAGTAGCAAATTAAAAAAAAGAGAGAGACAACAATAACAACATCCACTAAAAGACCTGAAGGCACTGACTGTTGACAGCGCTGTTCTTGAAGATGATTTTCCTGTGTTAGTGACTGTGTGTGAAAAAGGCTTTCTTTGCATGAGTGTTTTCTATCACTCCGGTATGCTCTACTGAATGTCTTTTGTTGTGTGATACTGTAAAAAAAAAAAGGATTGTGGGGTGGGAGAGGGGGGAGAACAGGGTACAATACCTTTGGGATTGGATTTGGGCTTTATACTTAGTTCCTGTTTTTCTATTTCTTTGCGATCATTTTATTCTCCAACCCTTCTCGTATCACTGTAACCGTTAGCGTCGAGCTTTGCCTCTCTGTATTTGTTTATCTGGACTGCGTGGGAGGAATCAATCCAACTCGCGTCTCTCAGAAGAAGAAGAGGAAGAAAAAACAACAAAAAACAGAATGTAATAATAAGCATTGTATCCAGGGAACCTTGTCGTCCTATCTTCAATTCACAACATGCGCCTGTAGTAGGCTGAGGTTTTTATTTTAGGAGGATTATTCTGTCTGATGTCATGTGCCCCCCCCCCCGACAACCCCCCCACCCCACTGCTAGTGAAGGATAATGCTGTTTAAATGTATACCCTTGCTGAGGACAAAAGCTTTCCACTCTTTTTGCGCTTTGCTGGACATGTGTTGTATCTGAGATAAGATAGTTAATGATTCGTGTCAATAAAACTGAGAAATCGGACGCACGGATTGTTGCCTTTAAAAAGCTTTAGGAAAAAAGTTGCCGTGTGGCAGCACACTTAGTGATCTCCATATGAGCAGTCATGCACTGTTACATCAGAATTAATGCTCTTATTAATGCTCGGCCGTCATTCATTAAGATTACTCTGGTCTTTGTTTTAGTTGTGGGGATGAAACATCTGCAGACTCATTTTAAAACATAAAGACTCATTTGACATCACCATGACCTTTGACCACTGTCAGTGGAGTCCAAGTGACAGTCGGTCAAAACCTGAGAAAAACCCATACAGGCAGACTTGAGACATCATGTTACAAACGCCATATCCATATTTTGTGAGGCCGAATTGACCCTTGACCTTTGACCACCAAAATCAAATCAGTTTATCTGAGAGTCTAAGAGATCCTTTGAGCCAAAGCTGAAGGGATCTTCTCATAATGTTCTAAAGGAAATGCGTCCTCAAGGCAAAGCAGTGTTTTGTGAGGTCACTGTGACTTTGACCTCAAGTCACTGAAATAGTAACCTTGGTACCTTTATCAAATTATCAAGTGGAATAACCCCCATTGGTATTTTTATTCCATCACATGACAATTTCTTTTCTTTTGCTTGTTGTGATGTCTTAGGACCATGTTAAAGAAAAACGATTTATAGATAGAGAATAAAGTCAAAACCTTGTGAAAATAAAGAAAAAAAACTTGAAAAAAGTATCTTGAACCAATCTCAGGTGAAGTCACAGCTGTACCCAACTATATACAGTCGACCACTACGAAACATTTCCTCCTCCACAAAAGAGGCAATTTCTACAAAGTTTGCGTGGTTCTTTTTTGGAATACACAGTTATAGTCTTTTTAAAGTTTTGACACTTATAATGTGGTAAAGTTATAGGTTTTACTAAAGTATAACTTAACAACATGCTCTACAAGAATTTTCTCTCCTCCTTTGATCACTTACCCCCACCACCCTGGTTTATTCTCCCTCATCCTTCAGCCAGTCTATCTTTCCCGCTCTTTGTTGCCCCCGCTCCCTCGCTGCCTCTTAGTCCTCTGATGTTTCAATCGATGAATAAATGATTGCTTCTATTCTCACTCTGAGTGCTTGGCCAACACAAGCTGCTTTTGCTCCCCAGAAAGAGTTTGGATTTAGGAGACTGACAGACAGAAGAAAAGAAGAAAAAAAAAAAACAGAGAGAGACAGACAGCACAACATGCTCGCTGGAAGGTCTCACAGCGTACGACACAGTGAGCTGTCAGTCAGCAGCCGAATATATTTGCATCTTTAAGCACTGATTGGTGCATCAAGAGACTTCACAGCTCTCCCTCTAGTCTCAGTTCCCCCACCACCCACCCTCCCGACATCAGTTCGCACACATTCGCTTGTGAATCTGACAGTTGCATTTCATTTCATCATTTCTCACATGGGCTCCCCTCTTTTCATACCCGCACCAGTGTCTTGTTTACCCCCGGACTTAAATGGGTGCAGTAGGCTAATTATCTTGCGAATACCTTGCCCTCTAAATGCCACAGCTACTGCAGCAGCACTTCTTGGAGTAAAAAAAACGGAAACACACACAGTAAGAGGTTTGACCTTGCTTCGGCCAGCTGTAAGGTGCATCATCCCCCAAGGACAAAACCACTTATCAGCGACAGAAAGCAACTGCGTATGTGCAAGCAATAGCACTGCAGTGACTTTACTTTGCTGCGACAAATCCTACAACAGTCACATTTGAAGACTTCTTGTCACGCCACATTACATAATGAAGCTTTAGAGCCGACTCTTTGGGCAGTGGCCCCTTTTTGTGCATCAGAGGGTTGAATTGCAGTACGTTACCCTGAACAGTCTGAATACTGCTGACACAAATTGCTAATTGATATTCAACCTGATATGACTCATTTGTGCCGCTGCTTGCAACATAGCAGGGGAATCTTAAAAATGGTGACAAGTGCCATTAAAAAGATCCTAGTATGACAAGATTACATTAAGTAGAGCAGATCATTTGAGCAGATCACATGTTGTACACCTGTTCATACAGGTTATACAGGTGTACACCATGTTTTAACACGGCTATATATGATGTATAGCTGAATAAAGGTTTACACTGACCATCTCTCTATCTATCAATCATATTCCAGGAATGTTTATTGTTAAGGGTCCAAGGAAATACAGTGTCGAATTTGTTGCGATTTGGACGCGTGATAAGTTCAATATGAATAAAACTTAAATAAACAGGCAACGGTGTAACTCTGTAGCTGCTGCAGTCGCGGCTCATCAAGTGACGTTGTTGACAAAAGCGTGTTCGTGACATTGAGCGCGTTTTTGTTTTGCAGCCAAGACCACTGACTCTTCGGTTTCGGGTCCTGTGGACACAGTTCAGCTTCACCGAAGCTAAGAAGAGGTAAACAGCTCAATGTGCAGCAGCGGTGGTGCAGCTTTAGGGTTTTGTGGATTGAGTGCAGCAGCAGCTTTTTACTTGCTGCGGCTCCACTTCTGCAGGCCCCTTTTTACAGTTTCAGGAGGGAAAGAAAGATCCAACCAGCATCACCACAGGCCAAGAAAAAAACAAGTTTAGAAAGGCCACTACACTAGAGAATATACTCATGAAACTGTTTTGATATGTTTACCACAACCTCCTGCTTTTGTGTTATTTAAGATATTATCAACTAAGATCCAATGAACATATGGCCTCATTATTTTGAGATTAGTTTAATGTCATTGTAATCTTTGTTGCAGCTCAAAGAGCTCTGTTCAAATATAAAGCCTTTCTTGCTAAATCTCTCTGTCACTGAACTGATGGTCCCACAAATGTCCATATAACGATATCAGCGCCTCTGATGGGTCAAAAATACTGAGCAGTATTAGCTTTACCGACTTGGTTGCTTCTTACTGACTCTGCATAAGCACACAGATGCACACAGATGTTTTGGGTTGTTTTTTTGCATGGTCAGTTCAGTTTGAGTTTTTAATTCCTGGATTCAGCAGTTCCCTATATAGTTAAAGTTTCATTTAAGATATAAAAGTCTGATTAATCTCCAACTGTCAGGAGAATCGAAGCAGTAATAACATTGCCACGGCCTAGGATCTACCCTGCACTCAAGCAATTACCTTGAAAACCTTTTATATTTAATGATAGGAGACGCACACTGACAGTTCCTCAAACGTAGTCCTTTTCCTGACTGCAAAAAGTGTTCTATTCATATTAATCACACTGGCAAGGTAACAAATACAGAAATAAAGCTTCGATCTTATGTTGTCACTGTAGCTTGGAGCCATCTCCAAGCTTAAACTATTACAACCCCAGTGTGGACTGGAATAACAGCAAAAAAATGAATCAATAGGACCATTAAGAATAGAAAAGAGAGAGAAAAACAACAGCAATAGAGACAATTCACTTTAATTATGGTGTAATAAAAAGGCAAAGTACTCAGCTGTCCCCTTTGCCATTCTCAGTGCACTGGTTCAGTTTACAATTGTGTCCTTGTCAGCGATTCAGACACCTGTTCTGTAACAAAATGCTCCTCAATTAGCTTTTTTAAAAATGCATTGTTTACTGCATCCAAGCTAGATCTCCATACATTACAGATTACACTGTTAGCTGCAAAATATATTGACTCATTTTACTAAAAACATATATGCTGCTTGAATTAATTCACTGGCAACATGTTGTCTTTTTCAGTCCAGGAAGTGTGACATATCTATAGTGCAGAATAGTTCTACGGAGGAGGACGGTTATTGATGTAAACAATACCCAGATTTGACATCGGTGACTTAGAAAGGTCATATTTTTGGTTAAACATTAAAAAAGTCAACATGTCCCATCTTAGGTTCTTAGTCAATGTTGCTTTTTCCAAAACTAAACTACATGGTACAGTGGAAACAATGTGAGCTTGATAAAAACAATTTGCTGCAATAAGACTTTTTGGGTCTTTGAAAGGACCAAGACTCCATTCCTTTTGTCATCGCTTAATGGTAAAACTTAGACATCCCACCAATTTCTTTTTACATGTTTGGATTAGGTTTAACTGCAGGATTAGGTTTAACAGCAATAAATCACTTGTATTGCTCGACCTAATGTCGGTTATCTGCATTGCTAACATTAAACAAGGTGGTGCCATGTCAATGTAATAAATGACGAGAGAGTCCCCTCTCCTCCTTGCCCTTCTCAGCAACAGATATCTTGTCTTCTCACTGTTTTCTTGAAAGAGGGTGGCGTGGCTTTGGGGCAGATACATTTGGGCACAATTCTAAAAGTAACAGCTCAAGAAGCGTACAACTCTGTTCCCTTTATTCTTAACAATGAGCCGTTTAAAAGAATCACATCCTTCTTGAACAGCCACCAACTCCTGAGGGAAATATCTGCCTCTAACAATGCAACAATGCCTCAGTGAAAGCCAGTCACAAACTTTGTCTGCAGTTTGGTACTGGCACTTTTCGCAGCAGGTAAACATAAAGTTGGGTTTTAGAGCTTTGTTGCCAAAAAGACACCTGGAGTGAGAGAGATGAGCCCGAACCAAACCCACAAATTAGCAGACAATCAGCTGAAAGATGTTAGAACACTGTACAGCTAAGGGAAACTGCAGAGGGGCATAGTGTATGTTATGTATAATTGCTGCCAACCCCTTTCACAAATTAAATAGAAAAAAACATATTCATTAAAGCAGCTTTAACCATGATCTCAATCTATCCCATCCTCAGCCCAGAGCTGTGTTACATATCCATAAAAATGTTAATCATGTTGTAGCTGTCAGGAGCTGCTTGGAGGGAAATAAGTTAAATCAAATGACAGGGAACATTTTGCAGATAAGCTTGGTATAAATGTTTTCCAACTGTGTCAATAAAAATATGCAGCATTGTGTCATTCACAAAAACTTGCTTAATGCAAATTAGCCCGTTTGAATGTATTTTCCCTCAGGAGGCAGAGATGACTGTTTCCTTCATAAAGCAGCAGCAAAAGAGAAGTCTGACCTGTTAAAGTTACACTTCCTCAATACATGAGCACAAACTATTACCCGATGGGCTGCGTTTTTGGATCTAATTCTTCCAGACCTTGAAACAAGTCCGCTTTGAACCTTTTAAACCCCGACTGCCTGTGGGCTCACTGAGGATTAATGAGCTGTTCATTTTTCCCACCATTTGTGTATTGTCAGAAGGCTTTGGGCAATGTGTGTGTGTATGTGTGTGTGTATACTCATTTACCTCTTTAGGAATGAGGCAGTGCTTCAGTTAAGGTTTATGGTAAGATGTGAATTGCGGCCAGGTTAGATGGGAATTGTTCATGGCTAAGGTTAGGTATAAGGTTTTGGTTAGGCTGTCAGGAATGAATGGAAGTCAATGTAAGGTCCTAATGAGTAAAGCTGTGCAAGCCTGTGTGTGCATGTGTGTAAATATTGGTGCACGACTTGTGTACATAAGCAATGCTGTCTTGTCGTCATGTTCTCTGATGTGTAACTAACCATTAAACTGTGCTCCACCAAGCATATAGCCCACTTGTTTCACACTCAAGTGGCCACATCTACTGATGACAGTTGTGTTGCATACAACATTTTACCCCGGTCAATTTGGGGGCTGTTTTGCCAAGGGTCAAGATTTACGTATGTGTGTGCACGTACTCACACATGCATGTGTATGTGTGTGTGGTTATGTATTACTAACAAGCTGTGGTGACAAAATGCGTGCCATCTGTGCACACAGGAGATTTCACACTCGTGTTCATGTTTGAGTTGTGCCAGTATTCAGATCGGGGACACTGGCCAATCATCACAGGAAGCAAAGAGCAACAAGCTCTAGCCTGCATGCCAGTTCCAATTTTCAATAATATACTGTATGGTCTCCATGTGGGGTAAATGTTGTTTGCATCTAACACTTGTTACCTCCACCAAGAAAAATGTGTTTATCTGTAATTGTTTGTTTGTTAGTGAGCAGGATTAAAAGTACAACTACTCAACCGATTTCCATAAAAGTTTGTGAGGGGTGGGAAATGACCTAAGGAAGAACCCATTCAATTTTAGGCTGGGTCCAGATCACCCAGGGAATAATTCTTGGATCAGATTGATTTAATTGAAGTGGACAACTGTGTATCGGTGGAGGTATCCGCTCAATCCAGAGCTTTCTAGTTAAATGTAGGAATGGTAAATTATTTCTGAAACACCTTTTATGCTCTTCACATCCAGAGAGCAATCAATAAACAAAGTTGTACCTGTCTGTCACCCTGTCTGTGCTCTCACTGCATCTATCTTCAGACAGAGAGACAAACACCGCTGAAGAAGACGATAGCCAGAAGATAGCGAGCGAATCTCAGAAAAGTTTAGCCTGTAGCAGCTGTCAGCTAGCCTGCGCTCATGTGTTTTGGGGGCATAGCTTTGATGAGAAGGTCAATGGGAGGAAGTTGGATGAATCAGTTGCATTTTTCATAGTGTAGCCTGCTTTACCAGTTTTTCCAGAAATACCAACCTTAGCTTTAATGTTAGATTCTGTTAAAAGTCGCTATTTTTCTCATGTTAATTCTGGTTCCTCTTTTTTTTTGGTACAGAAGTGAAGAGCAGTGCATCAATATCTGTTTTTAAGTGTCTTAAGATATGAAAGCAGTGACTTAAATTTAAAATCAGTGACTTCACATTAGTCTTTGATGAGGTATGATCCAGTGGAGTAACCAGTGAGTGTTCAGTCATGAGTTCTGATTCAGAACAGGCATCTTCTAATCCATGCTTCCAGATGATCTGTGACAGCACAATGAATTATTCAGTATCGACTGTTCACCTGGAATGAAACCAAGGGACCAAATCAGAATGATGTGAGAGATTGAAAGCAAAATGTGGCAGAGACAAAGAACAATCTTCCTCGCTCACTTGTTTCAGAACCCATCTCACAGTAGCATATTTTTTAGATCACCACCTGCCTCTGATAAGGCGTCTTTAAAGGGAGCCACACAGATTCTTCACCTGTGGAGAGAGTCATTACGGCCGTGCAGTTTTTTGGTGTCTTCCATGATTTGTGACTGTCTGGCGACCAAAAGATGTCAATATCACAATTGCTTTAATACCGCGAGGGCCTGCTCACATAGCATGCCTAGCTATCGTCAAATGTCTTCAATTTGGAAACTAATTCAACGCTGTGTCCATCCATTTTGCTCCACTGCTGTTTCTGTAACAGTCCCTTCAGCGCGGCCCGATTACTCCGTTTCACCTGACACCTCAAGCCTCGACAGAAGCAGTGATAACAGTATTAGATGTACCCGAATCAATACCCGAAGGCAATTTGCCCCCTTTGCACCATCAACACATAATTATGGGCTCAACCTCTCCACCTCAATCACATGCACAGTCTTTGACCTGCACTAGAAAAGGTTTCCATCGCTCACATCTCCAAGCCGCTTTTTCAAAATCTCTAGGAGAAATGTAATCTTGTTACTTGTCCCTGCTGCCGACTCCGCACAACATTCTGGCCTCCTTGGCCTCAGTCATCAAGAATGCAAATTGGGAGTGACAGAGCAATTGTGGATTTCATCACAGAGAGAGAGCTCATCTGAGATCTATGAGAGAGGGTCGACGGAGTGTTGGTGATTGAACTCTTTCGGCGTCCGTGGCTGCGTATCATTTTCCGTGTGTGTTTGGTGACTCCAGCATCTTCCCTTATTCTAACATTATGATACATGATGCACATTAAATCGACCTGAAATTAGTTATACAGAGCGGCGCAGGTTAATACTTACGCATACTGATGCCCAAACACCAATCAAAATTGACTGATGCCTAAACCTAAGCCAATATCTCATTCCAGACCAAATCCCTCTAATCCCTGTACATACATCTGTGCAAATGCACATGCATAAATCTGGACGTTCACATGTACGCATGTGTGTTGCGTTTACAGACACTATGAAAACCCAACCCCATAATGGCAACACACTGCCTAATGCAGCCATATACAACTCTCCCCACCCCCATCTCTGCCCCCAGGTGCACTGAGGCAGAGAGTAGAATGGAGCAGAGCCATGTGCGATGACAGTGACATTCATCGCATGCAATGAATAATCAATGAACACCATCTGGTGCATACAACAGGGGAGCGCAGCTCCAATCGTTTACTCCAGGATGGCTCGCTCCCTCTCTCTCTCCCCATCCCACAAACTGTTTCTCACTTTTTCACCATCTCCCTCACCTATTCTCCAACCCTTCCTTTCCCAATTTTCCCACACAAATTACCACTACACAGCCACTGTCTTATTTTTTCGCTCAGTGCCTGTCCTTCTTTTTCTCCATCTACATCTCAATGCCCTGTTCTGACCCTCACCACCACTCCCAATGCTCCTCAGTGGCCTCTTTGACAGGCTAGTCATGGTATCCCTCATTCTGATTCAGTAGTACAATTCCCAGGCAGGTAATAAGGTGACCCATTGCCCTTTAAAGGACATCTGCCTTCATGATTTATAGTAACTGAATGGCTTATTAGGGTGGTCTGAAAGTATTATAAAAGCACTGCAATTATATAATCTAAAGGACATCTGGTTTAGGAAAACTTAGAACTTCCAATGGTCTGACTTGAGGTATCTTTTTATTCATTCCCTGTTTCTACCTTTAACAGCTTTTTACAGCTTCAGAAATTAAGCGATAATAGTGTTATTACCAACCTTCAGAGACTCAGTAAATTACCATATAACATTTGCATCAGACCCATTCTGACCAGACTTATATACAGCTACTGTATACTGAGTAGCTGATCTGAGCAGGTCTATAACTCCTGGCTGGCTTTGCTTGACACTTCATTTAGCCTACTGCATTTCATCCAGAATTGCTTTCTTGACTTGCCACCAGCCTCCCAAAACCATTCCATGTCATCCCTTTTATTTCCTCTGTGTGGAAGTCTTCATAAAACTTAAAAATACCTGGCAAAAAATGCGTAATCTGGTTTATCTGGCACATGTGGTCAAGTTCACAAGAGTTAGTTTGGGATTCATCATATTTCAAATGATGGTTCAAATGGTTCTTGCAACACAGAAAATGTGCAATCCATTATTTTCTGTCTTGTGACAAGTCTGCAAAGCTATGCTCCAGAAAATAAAGCGTCATATGTCATTCATGCCAACTTCATGAATGTAAATATTCTTTCTAATAGTGCTGGAATGCAGAGCAAGCATAATCTGTCTGGAAGTATTGCAGCATGTACCATTCAATCATCATTCTCTTTAGACCCAAACTCGTCTACTAATATAAAGTGTTATTAATGAGAAGTTGTCGACTAACAAGTGTTTTATTTACAATGATAACATTTCCTCTGTATCTTTTAATTAGATTTGGTTTGTGCTGTTTTGATTAAAGCTATGTTCTCGTAGCCAGAGTGAGTGAGTAAACACTTGTTCCTCCATTGTACATTAAGTGGCCTGGAGTATCTTCGTATTCAGTTGTGTTGTGGCCAGCTGAAGTTTTTATTTTCATTCTTATTATGTTGCACACGGTGTCCCACAAGGAGCCATTAGGGTTCTGTTTGTTTAAGAAAAGCTAAAAAAGCAGAGTACTTAAGAAAGGTGCACTTGCATACAAATAGAGACAGAAAATTAGAGTTGGCTAGAGATATCAAACCAGGTGGAATGATCAGCCTCCCAAATTGAAAGATGCGCAAAATGTGGGAAGGCAAGCAAAGCCTTCATTAGCCCCTGGGCTGGGGAAGAGCTCTTTGCCAGCTTTGTGAATGCTCATCAAGTCAGCATACACAGAAAAGGCTTTCATTTATTTCTGGTAGAAAAATATGTATATATTTGATTTGTGTTCAAGAAAAATATATATTTTAGGCTTGTTAATAGCAGAGGGAGAGGTAAGGTGGAAACCTGCAGCACAACAGATCTGTCATGTGAGGTTGTTAAATGAAAATACATGTAAAACAGCAGACCTTTTATTGTGCTGCTGGAAAAAATCCCATTCAGATGCAGCTACTTCAATATTTTTAATAAACCGCAACAACCCCAGATGCAATATAGGCGACATAAAAAAACAATAAACTGCATGTGGATGGAAAGGAAGACAGATTATTTGTTCGATGTTTAAAAAGAATTTCAACATTGTGTTCATATGTAGCTGACTTCAATAACTTCATATAGAATTGGACAATAAATGTCTCCTAACTGAGATCAGCACTTCTTCGTGTCCCCTGGAAAAATCTGCTGTTGGTGCTACTTGTAGGATATTTTGTTTTTGATTGTGTTGAGTATTGGCAGTGTTTATGTATTGGGTTGTGTTGGGTGTAATTGCAGCAATTGTGTTAAAGGGGTTAGGGTTAGGGTGTTAATTGTGTAAAATTGATAACAATGTATTCATCTTAGTTTGTCCACTTGAGTGTGTTTTCCTAATTTGCAGTGCGGTGAGCTCTTTTAGCCTCAGTATTCCTTGTCAAGAATCAAGCTCAAGCGCATGTATTAGTGGGACCTTGATATCAAGGCTCTGACTCTTAACAATGTCAAACGTTAAAGATGACAGCACCCCTATCAAGGATATTCTTCTCATACCTTCAATTTTGTATTGGAAATAGTGATGCTTCATCCATCTTCAGATAGAGTCTATGGTTTCCATTGCTTTGGACCAACTGCAACCATTACAATGGGGCAGGCTTGATGTCGAGACAGACAGAAGCATCGCTAAAGCCATTAGAAATGGAGCCAATCCCAGCTGACATGGGATATTAGGAGGGGTACACCCTGGACAGGTTGCCGGCATATCGTGTAGAACAACCATCCACTCTCCCATTCACACCTTTGGTCTCCAATTAGCGTGACACCAGCCTATGGCCTGTGGGAGGAAGCTGGAGTACTCACAGAAAAGCCAAGCAGACAGGGGTAGAACAAGCAACCTCCACACAGAAAGACCTCAACCCAAACTGAATTCAAACCAGGAATATTTTTGCAGTGAGGCGACAGTGTAAACTCCACTTAAGTTCTTTAATTCATTTTATTCAACATAAAATGGGCAGACTCACCACAGCATTTGAAACCTTCCAATTACCAGATTATCTTTATACGACACATGAGTCAAGCTTTCCAATACTGACTTCCTGGTAAATGTATGATTTGCAATTAGTTTGATTTGATCCTTAACCTCCTGTGTGAACCCTGCTTTTGGGTCAATTCCTGAATTTAAGATGGATTAATGAGAGACAAGACTGTATCTTTGGCTTGATCTAATTTCCTAAATAGATACTGTTAATAGTAATTTCTTAGAAGTTAGAAATCACTGTTAGTAATAGTTATAATAATAGTAATAGTTATTTCATTAAAAGCTGCCCTGTAAAATTAAACCCAACTCTTATCAGCTCTGCAAGTTGTTATCAAATGTTCAGAGGAAAAGCTCAGGATTAATTGATGCACACAGGTGGATGAGTTGTTGAAACTGTAAATAAATATAAAAATGTACAGTTAGTATCAGAAAATCCAAATGTGTGATTTCATTGCAAATGTCAGCGACTGTAAAGGAGCATCTTTATTGCCTCTGAGGAGCTATGAGCGTTACCCTCTGTGACCCACTGGGACGTCCCTTTTGTCAGGCAGAACTCCCAGAAAGCACCAGGGAGGACTTGTCTTGCCCCCAAATTTCACTGGGCTAAACTTGGTGTGCTGTGTCTTCGTCGGCCTGTGCAGACCGATCTGGCATCCGGCCCCGCCAGACCTGGCACTAAACAAACCGAATGTGGCAGGAAGATGAGCGAAGAAATACAGTCCTTTGTGTGTAGTTAATCCCAAATGTCCCATTGGTCTGAAATGATTTCAGCTGGTGGTTCTTGGCTTGAGATTATGAGGGGAGGATTTACAGCTCCCTCACCATCTGATTGCTTATGTTCTCGATGGACTGAAACAAAGCACACGTCACCAGCTATGCAAGCATTACATCCCAATGGGCCATCAATTTAAAAAATGCCAAGGGACCGTTTCTTTTGCATTCTGTCATAGCCAAGATGTCTTAACAAATGCATTTACAAAAAACATGAATGCACAAGCAACAAGTCAACTGCAAAACAGCACAAGTGCAAACAAAACAGGACAAAATAAAATGCCAAAACACAACTGCAAAAGTGACAACACAACTACAAAAGCAACACAACTGAAAAACAACCATAGTGGAAGTGAGAGATAACGGATGGTCACAACGAAAAGAGTACATTAAATTACTCCAGGAGCCGTTTGTGAAAAGCTGGTCAGAACAGTAGGATGCACGTCTACTGGAGGAGGTGTTACATAACAGGTGCGTTCTTGGTGAGTTATGTTTTTTGCATTCCTGTTTTCTGTTAATGCGCTCGTGTAAGACGTCTTGGCTTCCGTGCTGTTCACTTTAAAATGAGAATATTGTATCCCCTTCATTTTAACCTCCTGTTTCACTCACTCTCTCTCTCTTTGCTGCTGCACTTTTATCCTCCTTTAATTAAGGCAAGTTAAGGGACACCCCCCACTGCTCCCTGGGCCGAGAGCTGCCCCTGCCGCCGACCTCTCTGTATTAGGACGGGAGGGAAGGCAACAGGGCGGTAGGTTGCTTTTAATTAGCTGGTTAGCACAAGGGATAAATTATTTTGTTTCTCATTTTCAGACTAGAGGTTGAAACCCCCTGTCCTCAGATTTGTCTGGTAAAGTTACTGAAGTGACGCAATCAGTGCGATCAACTACTCTAGCAAACATGCAGGGGAAGGTGGAAGTATTTTGCAATTTAATGGACAGAAATGTTTTAAGGTCATTGTTGAATTGCATTGTGTTCAAGTATCATTCCAAATACCTTTTGTCAATTACAGTAAAAAGCCATGTTTGACGTAGGTTCCTGCATCCTCCAGTCTCTTCTTAAACACAACCAAAACTAAATGATTTGTTCCCACATCCGCATCATGCAGGGACAGCAAGTTTCTCAAATGAAACCACAAAATGCATTGTCCTTCAGAACGGCACATACAAACATTTCCAAAGCTCTCCAAAACTTTTTACAAATTCCATCTGCAAAAGCAAAACCTTCTTCTGACCCGTGGTTAAGGTTGACTCAGGTTAAGCAACAGGAAAACACTTGTATAAGCTCAGCAGACTTTTGTTATAGTGGATAGAATAATAATCACACTCCTCTGCTCCTGATGAGCAATGGTCACAATTCCTAGGGTCACTAAAGGACTTATAAATAAATATAGGCTAAGCTAAGTCTTAAGTCCACCAGCTCATTATCTTTTTTTATCCAATCACGACCTAGTTCGCTCGCCTTGAGCCAGTCACCTGTAAGCTGTCAAAGTTTAAAATATTCCATCTCCCTCCTGTCACTCAGCTCAGTACCGCATTCACTGAGTGGCACATCTCCAAACTTGCACCAACTTAATTCTGGATATCAGGTGATCTCCCCTCAAACCCTCCAATCGGTAGCCCTTCATGAGTCGTCCCAACTTCATGCTCCATTCCTCAAAACTGCCACCAGGGTCGACTACCTGGGGGAAGTCTCTTTAAATTCAAAACACTGAATTCTGAGGAAATGCTTTAATTGTGTTCAACTTATCGCTGGGGCCTAAGCACCAAAATCTATTCCTCCGTTCACAATAAATTAGAATTCATTATTCACTTTGTTTCTCTAAAAATCTCCTGATTGTTATTCAAACAGTTGATGGTTTCCTTTTTCTTTAGTCTCTACGGTCTCTTAAGGAAGAATGGCGGTGATGGGAAAGAACATAGAAGCTTTTAATTAACTCACAGTTGATCATCAATAATATAACATATATCCATAACTTCTAGTTATCACGAGGCTACTTTAGTTTGCACTTCTGTATTATTAGCTGCTAATTTAAATGTACCAACACTTGGATGTTGACATGGATGCTATTTAAATGTTGGGGTTTAGAGTAACATTGATAATGTGTTATAACAATGTTGACATAAATCCAACTTTAAATCATTCCGGTATGGTAGAATAACTGTGATTATTATATGTTTACATTAGCTAAAACAACAACTCGCATGTCAGTATGGTACCAGTAATTATGTGGCACAGATACAACAGGTGTAAAATCCTAAATACATAGGTGACCTTACAACTAAAGCCTACGAAGAATATCTAGCCTTAGCAGTGAATTAACAATACTGAAATAAAAAACACTGAAAGTTATACATAAAAACGAGAATAGCAGTCAGTCTAGCGCACACCCCCACTAAGGCCCAACAGTATCCTTATGAAATTTAAATTCACTAGATCCAGATTCTTTTGGATCTGCACCAAATTGCATATATGTCAGTCCCCTTGATGCGTTAGATGTGTTTTCATCAAGATCCATAATATATCCTCTGAAGAACCTTGCAATGTTAAAGAAAGTAAAACTAAATCTGCACCAAATTTTCTGGTAATCCGTATGGTTTTCACAAATTAGTTAAAACTGCTATTGACTCGCATCAGTGTGGGGACATGAGCTTGTCCGAATGTATTTATGTGTGTAGATTCTTCTCTGTATTCATATATTAAATTACTTCTCTGCAATTCTGAGTGCAAAAGAATACAAAACCTTTTTCTTTTTTAACATTGTCTGTGCTGTTTCCTCAAATGAAACATTAACAGTTATTTTGGGGATTAGATTTTTTGGATGCATGTTTACAATGTGCCCGGCAGCCCTGTATGATCCTGCAGCAGCAACAACCACCAACTCAGCTCCACAGCAACAGCGGAGAGGCAGAGAAGCATATTAGTGAATGTGGAGAGCTGCGAACTGATGTGTGAAAACTGAAACAACCCTCGGAGGACTCGCACAGAAATTGAGCTGCACTGTTATGCACAATAACCGACGTTTGGCTGCTTTTTCATTAGTTCCCACTTTCCATGGATGCTATAATGCACAAATCTACTCTGTGGAAGAATGATGGGTTTAGCTTTTTATGTGCACCAGGTCGTTGGTGTTATTTGGTATAGGTGTTTAAAATCTCTGTATTTTCATCCCAGAACCTGTCATCAGAGATCTACATTTGCCCTCTGGTTTTTGCTCTTTTGGGTCTAATCTCAAAGAAAGAAGCAAGTTATTATGCAACTATAGCTCGAAGGCAGCACGACACCTCCAACGACCCCGGGTAGGAAATTGGCAGCACCTTTTCATGGCCTCATCTAGATCAGACATTAAACCAAATGAATAAAAAACTCTGGAAAAAAAAAAAAGGTGCTTCACATCCGCTGCTACATTTAATCGTGTTTCCTCCACAAGTCAAAATAATGTAGGCCACATCCAATCTACCTGCACAAAGAGAGCAAACTGGGTAGAAAATACAGATACATGTACTATCCTTGCATCTCATGAAGGCTAACAAGGCAGAATGAGCACAAATGACTGTTTTGTTCTATAATCAGACTGATATATAGTAATTTCTTCCATTTCCATTTCTTCCTTTCATTCTGTCCTCTTTTATCACCAATCCTGGAATCTTCATTTCATCTTCCCATTAATAGACAGCAGCTCCGTTCCACTATGCAAATTCCTAACAAAGAGGCCGTGGATAATCTAAATTGCCCGTTTATTATGTGATTTCTCACACGATTCGGGGCAAATTATGCAAATGTTAAAACAGAGCGGCGGGATGGATGGAATCGCAACTTCCATTTTCGGTTTCCAACCATCTCTGCCCCACTTTACCGAGATTCTATAACAGGTAATGGCAAATCCGCAATATGAAAGAAATCAAGCCTCATTAGTCTTGGACTCTCTGTGGGGTAATATCGCTGTCAGATGCATCAGGGTATGGATTTCTGAGTCAAGAACCAAAACAGCACAGATATATACAGTACACAAGGCAGCTGAAAAAAACAGAGTGATGACGGGTCAAGGTCGTATTTTGTGTTCAGAAATACGACGTGTCTTTACACAGAGAGAAGGAGACCTGGACATGGCTGATTGTCTCATCTGGGAGACTCTGGCTTGGGGCAGATTAGAGTCGTGGATGCACTTTATTTTACAATGATATCAATCAAAGGTTGGTGAGTAATAAATGTCGCATTTGTTGCAGTGAAGACAGTAAGGCTCATTATAGTGTGTGGTCACAGCAAAGCACAAGCCAAATAGGCTGTGAATCCACAACAAGTTATAGGAGCCTCGAGCAGATTCCATTCCTTCCCTGTTTCCTGACCTTCAAGACCCTGAGCATGTGGAACAAGTTTTGATAGAGACGTCCTGATATTTTATTTACTTTATTAGCAGAGACATTTCTTGGAAAATTACCACAACTGTTCCAACATTGGCAGAAAGTAGAATAAGATCCAATCACTCACATTAAGACATTATAAGCTTTCAAGGCCTTCTGCAAGTCATTTCAACAACAAAATATAAGACCTTTAACTACACACCCTTATCTTATTCCTAAGCTTAATGACAGTAACCAAGACAGAAGAATTCAGATCGAGCTGAAGGCATCTACAGTGAAAGATAATTCTGCCCAATTTTTTTTTACCAGTCAGCTGATGCGTTATTGTCGCTCATCAAATCTATTCAAGGTTTGGGTGTTTGTGGTCTGACGCAGGCTGCAACCTTACATAAAGGCTTTTGTGGCTCCGGAGGGAGCTCTGTGAAAACCAATAAACTGCCTCAACTGATGTCACAATTGAGGCAGGGTCAGTTTAAGCAAAAGACAAAAGATTTTAAAATGAAAAAGATAATCTGTCCCTAAAGCTGGGTTCAGTGTTGTAGAAACCATACACTCACTACAAGATTCGAAAATAATGGCACATCACACACAACATGCGTTATGGCTCCAGAGGGTGCGTCAATTTGCTCTGTCGGTAATAATGCTTTGCAATGAGTGAAAGCAGAGGAAAAAGGTCTGGATGAGAAAATGGTTGAGGACACTTGGTCAAAGAGCCCTGTCTGCTCTTCAGATAGAGCCTGAGGTGACATTTTGATTGAATGTGTCTCTGGAGGCCTTTCATCCAACTCAGCTGTCAACCGCACTCGTAGCTTTGTTTCGCGGTCGCCATTTCAAAAGACTGACTCGTTTCTCTTGTCGGTTACGCTCGCGACCCAACGTGGGGCAGCCCCAGTGATTGTGCCGGTAGTTCAGGAGATTTAAGAATGGCTCAGTCACTCCTCACACAACCAGATAATCTAGACCGACCATCGATGTCGACCAAGGTTACACCAGATTACTCCTCCAATTCTCCCGGGGGCGAATTGGGTTGAATCGTAGTCCTGTAGTCCAGTTTGAGATAGAAATGGGTTTTATAAAATGCATGGAACAACCAAAAGGATACTTGTGGTTCTGCAGCATTGAGAATATTAATAGAACATTTGATTTGATTATCACATTTATGTGTGTGTGACTCTAAACTGAGGGGGAAAGTACCAAAATCAACACTTTCACCTTGTGCACATGCAGGGATCATCCATCTTCTTTGTGATCACATACCGGCTCCATCCCACTCGTTCTCTGTTTCAATCTCTTCCCCTCTGAGTCTCATAATATCCACTAATTAATCAGGTCATACATTTAATCCCAGAGTCATGAATTATGAATTTTCTTTCTTTCCTCTCCTGAAACTAAACACGCTCCAAATGCACTGGGAGACCAAATATTCTGCTGTGTGCACGCAGAGCTTCGACATCCTGCCCGCATCTGAAGTCGAAATTCATTGGGGGGATTACGAAGTGAGGTCAACACACCCAATCTTATTTGTTTGTTCGGTTTCATTTTCAGGGAGGTGCATTTCTTCCCCACTTCAACCGAGACGTGGAGTAAAGCAGCGGGAGAGGAAGAGGAGGTGGGGGGTTGGGGATGTGATCAAAAAGCATGGTGTCTTAAACAGCACATGAGACGGTTTCATCATCTCTGGATCCTCTTGTGACACCTCAGTTGATGGAGTGTGTGGTCATGGGGGAGGTGTGTATGTACAATGACAGTAATGCTGAGCCCATACAAATGTCATTTCCCCTGGTGAACTGTTGCACCTGGAATGATTTGTTTCACAGAACTGGAATTGTCCACCAGCTTTTTGTCTGTAACACTACACATAACAATAAAAAGCATTGGACGGACAATGCATATGCTGCACGTGCATTATATAAACCCAAACCAAGTAGTGCTTACTCTTTTATATTAAACAAATGTGAATGATCTGAATAAGCTGTTTATTGTGTTTCTCATGTTGTGTGAATTTATAGTGACCTTATAATGATGTAATTCCTACCATAAGATCATATAATTTCTATATTTCGTGTGACTTTTTCCACAATGTTACTTATGATATGACATGATGGGGAACAATTTTATGGTCAATATTCAAGATGTTTATTTGTGACACTAACAAACGAGTGAAATACATTTGCAGGGATGCTCCATAGCTGAAAAACACAAGATAAGCAATACAAACTGATTAGTTACAATAAGATGAATATAGTAATAACAAAAATAAAATTTACTTTATTAATTTTACAAAGTAATTAGAATAAGAATAACATGACAATAGTTTGTATGGATATAATGAAGCAGATACAGTATGTGCAGTATAAAGTCACAATATGTGTTGCACAGATTAGATTTTTGCATTGCACTGGATTGTTTTTTTATTTATGCAGTTTCATGGCCTCTGATGGAGAAAGACATTTCTTAGTCATAATCAATAAGCAGTATATTGAATTTATTGGCAAATGTGTTTTTCAGACTGTGTTTTTGTTGACCTTGACTTTGACTAATCAGTTTATCATCTCCACATTAATATTCCCACCAAGTTTGGTATTAATTTGTTCTGGAGCTGTCACGCCCCCCCACACACAGTAACAGGAAACAAGATATGTATTTATCACAGAGATCAAAGATATGTATAGAAAACAAGTCTCATTTTCAGCAGTTTGTTGTCAGTGGACCAGTTACATGAAAAAAGTCTGAACTCTAAAGATCACAACACTTCGCAAAAAGGTATCAACACTTATGCCAAAGTGCCGAGAATCACAGCTTCTCTTGACACGAGGAAAAAGGGAAAATGTCTCTTTCCTTTCTTTACTAAAGCAAATGTGTTTATGTAGTTTCACTGGAAACAGACATATTCACTTCTCCCTCTCTGTATTTCTGACAAAGCAGCGACTCAGTGAGGGTTTGTAGTATTACATTTCTCTTCATGTTACCATGGTAACCATGAGTGTTGCTAGCTCAGCCAGGTCTAAAATCTGTGTTTCTTGTAGTAAAGTGAGTCATTGAGTAGTGAGCGACCTCATCCAGGGGTCTGACCAATGTAAATGTTGACTATAGTAAACAAAGATGATTCACAGCATAATTGATTCAGTTGTTTTACGACTTCTATTAACTTGCATCTAACCACATTTTATTTCTGTCAGGTTTAACTCTTGGGCTCAGATTATTTCTGTTTTCCATGAAATTGTCTATTTTGGCCTGTACTTTGAATTTTTTAGTTTGGTCGGTGTCCCATTTCCTAACATAGTGGAGGTGGGACTTATGACCTATACTTCAGACATTAAAAAACATTGATGAATATGGGTTGAAGCAGAATAGTGTTACAATTTAAAAACTAGCTAACATGTTACAAGTACACTGTACCTACATCGTAGCACATATCCAAGTTTTTTTAATGAGGTTGCAGGAGACATACATTAATTGAATTTGTTGTAGATGTTATTTGATCTATTTATATTCAAACTAGATTGACTTTTTTATGACATTTTCGAAGTACCTGTAAGCCAGGGCATGGCAAAGCAATTCACATGTGTCATGGTTACGGTATTTTGTCTTCTTTTATTAAGAGTGCTTTCAGTTCAAGTTTAAACAGTGTTTTTGTTACGTTTTAATCCATGTTTTAAGTTTGTTCTCTGTTCCCCTCTGTGTCCCTCGCTACGTTCATCGCTGTGTTCCTCTCTTGTTCCTTTCTGTGTTCCTCTCATGTTCCCTTCTGTGTTCCTCTGTGCTTCACCCTGTGTTCCTCTCATGTTCCCTTCTGCGTTCCTGTGTGTTCCACCCTGTGCTTCTCCTGTGTTCAACCCTGTCATGGTTATTGTATTTTTGTCCTCCTTTATGAAGAGTGTTTTTAGTTCATGTTTAAACAAGTGTTTTTTGTTACGTTTGGAATTCATGTATTAAGTTTGTTCAGTGTTCCTCTGTTTCCTGTTTTATTTTGTAGTCCCTGCTCCTGGTGTGTTTTCCCCATTTGACTTCCTGCCCTCATCATGCTCACCTGTTTGTCTTGTGCCACCTGTCCTCACTTACTCATTAGTTCAAGTGTGTATTTAAGTCTTGGTGTTCCCCCCATGCGGTTGTTGGTTCGTTGTCGTTTATTGTCATGTTCCTCATTTCCTTGTCATGTATCTCATCGTTTCTCTTCATGTTCATGTATCTTGTCCTTCGTCGTCATTTGCCTCGGCACCTCTTGTTCTTTCATGTCTTTCCCGGTGTCACTCCTGTGTTTTGCCTGAGTGCATCTTTTGATTTATTGAGTATTCTTTTGGTTACATTTTACCTTGAAATAAAGGACACTTTTTGTTACACAGTATTTAGTTTCTGCGTCTTGGTCCACCTGTTCCCCTTTTTCTACCGCATTCCCCCCTAAACATGTTTACAATGTGTTGCCTGTTTCTTCCTCAGACCACTAAAATCTTCACACATTTTGCAGCAATTGCGATTTTCTATTATTAAATCAAGGAATCAGATATCTCCCATATTTGCTGCATTACACCAACTTCTCAATTTCAAGCAATAAATAACCAAGCTAGTCCAGTTTATATAACAAAACTTACATATGACCATACAAAAGAAATATTGAGTCTGAGAGTCATTGTGGACCCCAGTGTGACTACAAGCTCCAGAAAAATGTTTCACAAAATCAACATTAAAAAACAAATACGACAACAAAAATGCATTTTTAAAAATAACTTAACAGTTTAATTATGTTCTGTGATGGTGTTACTTCCTCTAGTGTTATTGGGTTCAGTTGCAGAATCGCATACTACTACTGTCATCAACAATATTCTCCACATGTGTGCTGAAACACATTTTTGTGCAGGGATTTAGTTTTGTGTTTCAGTAAAGCTAGTGCTCTTGCAAGAGACACATTTTTGAAAATATATATTATTTAGTGATGTTCCCAGGATAAGTCAAGCTCCAAAAAACCCTCTAACCCTACATTTCCCAAGATGCAAAGTATTTTTTTATTCAATCCTTCCTTCAGATAAATGGATGCTTTTAGGTAGGCTTTCAACAAAATCACTGTACAATCAGTTTTCCACTGGTTATACACATGTTGGGGGATGTCATTTTTCTCATCATGTATCAGGAGTGATTTAATATTTAGTTTCTGGGACCATCTAATGCTAGAAGACGTTTCACCGTCACAACATGTTTATATTCCATAGAATATGTCAATGATGGCAAAGTAGCTGTCCCAAAATCTTTTCACTATGGTGTCAAATCTGGCGCTCACCTTTTCCATCAGCATGGAACAACATGTGTCTGAGACTTTGTAGTAGCTGTGAATGATTCACCCCCACCATAAGAAATTCTATTTTGAGAATAACAAGGGGGAGGAGGGAAAGAATCTGATTCTTATCCCAGTTATTGAATAATTTACAGCCCTTGCCAGTGTACTCATTAAGGCTCTACAGTAGGCAGACAACGATCGGGGAGGGCGGGGGAAGGGAGAGGGAGAGGGGGGCGCTGTCAAATGGAGGGAGAGAAGAGAAGAAGGATCGGCCATTCGGAAGACGGCCGTGAGGAGAGGGGAAGCAGAGACGGCGGGGGGGTTGTTAAATACGAGAGAAGAAAGAGAAGGAGAACAGAAAATACTGGCATATCAAGGGAAATAGAAGGGGGAAGAGGAAAAAAAACTGTCTCTGTCAGTGTCATGATTAAAAGATTTATGGGAGTCGAAGGGGAGGGGTGGGCGCCGATTCTTCCCACAGCCACTCTTCCTTTTGTCTTCTTTGAACTCGGGATGTGTCGACAGGCTAAGGGAGTTTGGTTAAACCCGACTGATTGCAGATATGAGGTGCTGCTTGGTCTTTGAATTAGCGGGTCCCAGAACTCACTCAGAGGAAATACGCAGAGAGACCGAATGAGGGGGGGTGGGGAGGAAATGAAGGCATGAAGATGGATGGATAGAGAGATGAGTTATTAGTGGGAGTGCATGGATGAGAAAGAAAACATTTTACAGGAAGATTATGACATACTTACCCATGATTCTTTTTTTTACTCACCATTCTCCACTATTTACCAACCAGACAAGGCAGAGAGGCTGGCAGGCTATGACACAGACATTTTTTTTGTCTTTCACTGGACTGGTTTTACTGTTATGGCACTGTCATTAACCAAGCCCGCATAAAAGTACAGATGAAATGCCAACACTCTTGGCCTAAAATGCCTCAGAGTTTCTTGTATCCTGCATATGTTGCTGCAGCTCTGTACCTTTACACCAGCTGTTTATTGTGTCATGAGGATTATCTATGTTCTCCCCATGGTGGTGAAGAAAGAGCTCAAACATCATAAAACAATGTATTCAAGTAAAAGATGAAAGTACCATATCAACTGTTCTACTTTAATAAAAGTTAGTACTTGTTTCTAAATATACTTAAGGTCCTATAATGAAAAGTACTTGCTGAGTGTAGCCTATTCCCTAACTTGAGGTAAGTAAGGCGGCCATGTTTTTTACAGTAGTTCAAACTGGACAAACTAAAAACCTGAAGGTTTCCACAGGTTCTCTGTCATGTTTGCAAGGGGAGGGTGAGGTGAGAGGTGTTCAGCTGCAACATGCAACTTCAGCACTAGGTGTCGCTAAATTCTACACACTGAACCTTTAAGTACAGATACAGTACAGTACTTTGTTATGTCATCACCCTAACCCCCTAACCCTTTGACTCCAGCAGCAGCAGCAGCTCTGTGTTCATACTCTGTTCTGCAGTCCAGCACATACACTGTAATAATGTGGAGCACCAGGACCATGACAAACCACCATGTATCTCCCTTTTGCTTTGTGTATCCCTGAATATTTCATAAATAGCGCTCAGCAGATGTTGTTGTAAAGTGCATCAATATTTGATGTACTTACTGTCTCCCTTTCTGATATTTTGTATTCCAGTGACATTGGCGACAGCGTGCATGTTGGCTCTGCAGCCGCTGCGGTTTTTCTCTGTTATGGAGCATTAGGCTGGAGCCATGTTCCGCTCGCTGGTTAATGGAGCAAACAAGTCACAACACTGCGTGAAACGATGGCGGGATTATCAGTGCGCTTGTTTGCAGGTGGCTAATTAGCGGGGCTTTCTCGCCCCCCCCACTACCGGCCCCTCATTTCAGTGTGTCGTGATTCTCGATGAGCTCCTAATAGTTACAGCCCAACAGTGCTGATTGATTTCTGAAATTACAGTGGAGGTTGCGAGGAAAGCATTTGCATACTTCACAAATTGTAGAGTGGTGTTTGAGTCACCCAGATGAATGGACTCAAGTTGGCAGAGCGACTATGATTGAACACGAGGTTCGATTGAGACATATTTTCCAAATGTCAATTTATTCAGATTTTCTCAGTCTGTCTATAAACATGGTGCTTAAACAATATATGTCGACACTATCACATATGTTCTGGCATGTTTTGTTTTTTTTACACCACACACTACTTGTTTTGGATTAATACAGATTAGGAATTGGGGGGGAGAAAAAAAAAACAATATAATCTGGATTACCAGAAGCCTCATCCCTTTAGGCCACGGCTATTCCCTGGAGTCAAAAGCCTGTGTGCTGTGGCATTTCCTTTGACCCATTTGCACTGGTGGTGATATAGCAGGATGAAAAGTGGAATATGAATGAGTGCCTCCTCCCATAAGAGCTTCCATTAGTGATCACTTAAGGGGCTCTGGTCCATTATTGAGAGGATGCAGAAGGTGTGAAGCTGCTCTCTTAGAAGTCAGAAGTGATTCTGAAGTATAGCATGTGTATTATGTAGCATCTCTGTCTCACGATGATCTGTGCCGGCTTTAGAATATGGGAATGGCCATTTAGGCTATATCCAACTCTGATATGGATACGCCTGCTACTACTGCTCCAGAGTTTAAGAGCAGCTAAACAGGTGAATTTTTGGAGCGCTGCAGGCTTTAGTTTGACAACTCTGAGGCAGCATTTTTGGCTGGATGGTAGAAACTGAGATATTTGGAAATGATGCCATAGACACTCACAGCTGTTTGCTGATTGGGTCTTTTCGTTCGCAATGTAGCCTTCGTTGATTCCTCAGGGCCCTGTCACATGACTCTTCTGGAAGAAAACAGCTGACATTCGCCTCGGCTACCAGTGTAGACCAACACAAAATAAGATACACAAATGTTCATGGTTATTTACGCGCCGGGAGGTCAATGCTTATCCTAGCATCAGCAGGAAAGATGCAGCAACAGGGGGCAATGACATGAGCTGAAATCTGATTGGCCCCTGAAGTGCCCCTGTCCTGTCAGCTGTAGTCACTACTTTCTTAAGAAGTTTGTTTTCTAAGCTTTTATTTTTGACAAAATATATTCAATGTTTGGGACTTTGCCAACTGTAGCCATTCCCATCGCAGACAGAACATGTTAGTAGGTGTCAGTGGGTTTATTTGACCAGTGGAAAAGGGGCTTTTCTGATATTTTATTGAATTGCATACCATGAGTGTTGTATATAAACGGACAGAGACGAATGGATGCTGAATATACATTTATTTTGCAGATAATCTGAATATTCCCTGTGGGGAAAAAAAAGAGTTCTACTGTATTGATATGTGCATCTTTGGTCTCATCACATTCTCTGGGCTCCTCTCCACACACTCAAGTCGCACTGGCAGCCATTTCTCCTGGGAGGAGCCGTTACATAGCATCTAAGAGGTTATTAAGGCTACTGTGTCTGGGGGGGGAGGATGAGCTGAAAGTGCATAGACGCCCAGCAGGCAGCAGCAGCAAAATGGTTTCTTTTGACAGGTCTCTTCTCTCTGAGTACAGCAAATCTAGCTTCAGGTGAACTGTGGTCCATTATAGTTGAAACCAATAAGCCGATGATTTGTAGTGTGTGTGTGTGTGTTTTTTCCTTTTATTTCGATGTCTGCGATCATTACATTTTCTTGTTGGTGGGGGATCAGTGTAATCCCTCCCCCTGATGCACATGTAATTCTGTACCAGTTATTTTAATACTTTAATTTCATTTAAACAGACAATAAATGACGCAAGCTTTGTCTCGGACCATGTTTCGCTCCATCCCTGCCAACTCAGTCCAATCCGATTTAAAAAAACAATTAATACACTAAAAGGATGATATCATTTTGCATGGGCTGCATAGTGATTCAAAGTTAGTATTATGTAAATTATATAATATAGCAGCTGAATACATAAGGTGACCAGACGGTGTGTCCCAAGTCAGTGCATACATTAATTATGTTCTGACCCACTTTTAGTTACCTTTTTTAAAACAAAGAACCAGGTTTATGTAATCTACACTGATTTGTCTGTATGTGTGTCAATCATTGTGTGGTTGTTGAGGTGGTAGCTAGCCTTTGAGGTTGCAGCGTGACGTGACAGAACAGTAAGCCTATGCTAGTGGTTAGCTTTCACTGCTGAAGATAACGTTTTCCAGAGAACTCCAGGTCTCTGACTAATTTCTTAACAAAGTATCCGGCAACGGAGATGCTGCGTTCTGCATACGCTGCAGGAGTAAACTTTCAGTCGTGCATGGTGGAAACGTGGATATAACAGAATTTATTGGACGGCTAAACAAGTTGTTATAGCCTAGATAGTTGTTTCTGTCAGAATATGTCACACTCTGGCATTGAGCCAGCAGCCTGCTTAAGTGCAAACTGACAAACACCTTGTTTTTAAAGGTATCTGACAATCAATAAATACTCCATGTTATATTAAACCAATGCAAATACATTGTGTTTCATGTTTACTAGTATTCTTAGAGGCTATAGTTTCCAAATAAACTGTTTTGGTGGGTTTAAAGATTTGAAAAAAAAGAAAAGGATCCAGCTATGGACTTTAAAAACATGGTCACCCTCAGAATACCGCCAATGTCAAATGAAAATTTAAATAACAGCTGCTCTCTGGCCTGCATTGAATGTTGCTGTGCAAACACTCACTGGGATGAAACTGGCAAAGGTACATTTTGTCGATCCGTGCATACAGACAGCACTTATAACACTCTGCTCCTCTGTTATATATTCAAAAGGAAATCGGCTTTTTCAGTCCTAAAGAATGCGGATGAACATGAATTAGTGCCACAATACAAACACAAAACCTTAAATACCTCTTCATCCAGTTTTATCATCCTTCCCTCCAGCAGGAGATATTGCTGATCTTTAACAAAGCTCACTTCAGCAGGTGAGTGGTCCCCTATGCTGCCATAGCCCTCAGCAAACTGTCTCAGCAACAGTGGACTAATTGGTTTATATCTCTCTGTTGACATGTCTCTGCAGTCTTCTGGTTTACCTTTGTGAATCCTTCTGTTGTGAAGACTTTTTTATTTATCTTTTTGGACTTATTTCTCTTTGTGTTTGTACTTAAGTTTTAGATTTATCTTTGGTAAACTTTGAAATGTTTACTTTACTTCCAGTCTTTGTCAGATTTTCATGCCCCGGTGACTGTGTGCACCGGCCTTAATGTGTCACACCTGAGTCTTATCCTGCCTCCTTGTGTAGCCTATATAAACCGTCTCAGTTCAGCAGCCACCTGTCTGGACCTGGTCTACACAGCCAACATCGGCTGCATCCTCCGACCACTGCAAACACCAAACGAAATGAGGCGGTCTGGTCTTTCTACTGCGCCATCATTAAAGCCGTCACCAAGCAACAAAGCTATGGACGAAAATGTGCTTTGGTAAAAGCCCTTAAACTGAGACACAGCTATTTTTGACTGCTTACTTTTGAGTTTTTGAATATCATTGCCTTTCTCATAATTAAAACATCGTTAATCTGACCAGAGTAACTTGATCAGTCCTCATGATCCCCATGCAATCTGCATTTTGCTATTCACTCATACCCCTTGGTAAATCAAGTTAATCGTCTGTCACATTTTGAATACAGCCATTAGTGGTATCATTTAATCTAAAACTTGATATCTTATAATGTCATATTTTTTCCTTCAGTATCATTTATTTATCCTCAGCTTTGTTCAGTTTCAGTGACCCAGGGAGAATTATATTCAAAAAAGTCATCATAGGACAAAACATATTTCAGTAAAATGCTTCATCATGGTCATTTAGTTATTCTTTCATCGTTAACACTTGGACTTTCTGACCTTAATCAAAATGAGGTGCAACATATCTCACTGGTTTATAATGCACAGGAAATCAGTCCCATTTGAAAGCATTTGGTTATATAAATATATGGTATAACATATATTCTTTACGATATATTTTTCTCACAAATCCAATTGACAGTTTTTTGCCCCCATTTCCCTTCAAACAGTTAGATTTATCTGAGAGCATTCACAGATCACAGGACCACTGACATCAGATAGAGAAAAGAAGTTACTCTGGTCAGATTAAGGATGTTTTAATTCCCCAATTGACAAATGACAACAAAACATCATTCCATTTTAAGCAGCCTTGATAGATAATCACTGTGAGGAACCGAAAGTTTATGGTAATGAACTTACTGTTATGTATAATTCATTCAGTTATTAAATGGTGGTCCCGGTTGTCCCAGTGACCTCAGCACACAACAGTGACATTGACACAATAAGTGTACACCATGGTGACTTTCTATTCAATTCAGTGCTATCGAGCAAGATACAATTTATCATTATCACTGCAATTTGAGAGGTCAGAAAAACTCTGCATTTTTGTTCCTTTGCCTAAAACGTTAGGAAATTGTCAATTGAATCATCACTGTTAGTAGCTGGTGTTCTACACAGTCTAGTAGCTGATTTAACAGCATTAATCAACATGCTATAGATAAATCCACTACCTCAATCCAATAATCATATGCACATGACAAGTTTAGATTAAGCAGGGCAGCTTTTTCTCTGACACTGCATGAAAAATACTCCCGTTCCCTCTTCCCCGTGCTCTTTTTCTCACTCCCTCCTCTGAGTCTCCAACTGCAAATTAAATAGCATGGTTGCCGAGCAAACCATGAAAGTTTTATTTGTATACTGACTGTGCTGACATAAAGTAATTGCTTTATTAAAAGTGAGGAAAAAAAACATCTAATGATGGTACCTAGATAAGGCAATTTATTATTCATCACAAGGCTGTTATTTGCACATCCAGATATGGATCAGCTTCAGAGATTTAGCTCCTGCATTGATGCAGAAATATGTACAGACCACAGAAATCCTACCCACTGAACTGTGCAAGATTTTCCATTAACTGCAGTTCCTCACATCTATCAATATTTGAAATCAATACAGTGCCTGCTCACATGCTTTAGTTTCCTATACTGCTGCTGTTGTTACAGGTTTTATGTCCAAGTGACAACAAAAACAATGAGGGAGATGAGTTTTTCTCATGTAATATGAAGTCGAAACCTTTTTTGAAACAACAAATTTGCAAAAGGCTACAAGAACTAGACTATACTAATAGTTCCCACGGCGATGCTAGCAGCAGTAACTCTCCAAGGACCATCGGTACAGATGATGGATGGATGGATGTACTTCCTGAGGGGGACATGTGTCTATATCTTGACAGTCTATCCAAGAGTTGTTGAAATGTTTTACACAAAACAAATCGGCAATCAAAGTCAGAATTCATTAGAGAGACTGGCTTGCGCTGGATCGACTGCAAGGACAGCAGTCCTCTTGATAGCATTCGTATCTGGAATATTTTGGCTTCATTTCTGGATGTCACCTATCATTGTGGCTTAGGGTGTGTTTTGTGCCAATCCATCTAGTTGAGTTCCTGGACCCACTGGTGGTGCTAGCGGAAGGGATCCCTTCTTCTCCTGTCCACCTATCCCGTCAATTTGCATTAAAGAGAATTTGCTATAAACTGAGCTAAAAGGATTTGAGCCTCATGGCGGTACATAAGAGAAAGTCAGAAAAATTACTGAAATTGTGAGGGTACATCTTCTGCAGATCTTGAATTTGTGTACATATGCTTGTCCATGTAGTTAAGATATTTTAGTTTGGTAGAAAAATAACCCATGGCTCCAGCATTGCCAAAATAACCCAGTGGTTCTTGATCATGTCTCTGGCTGATCAAAAACTGTACTTTATCCTAACGGAACATAGATGAGACCTAACATAGATGACACCACATTAAATAAGTTTGGGAGACAGAGACTAGACATTCATCCAGTGTTTTTTTAATTCAATATACTTAGCATATTAAAGAAATAAACCTTTCTGAGGTGACTCCGAGAAAACAGTTTAATTAATGAGACCACTCTCTGCTTCAGTTTGTCTCTTATCATATCCCAAACGGTGTGGTACAAATGAACTATACACAGCCTGTGGGCAAATCCTCTGCACCTTCTGAAGACTTGGCATAATTGGAACAAAAAACAATTGATTTCAGGGGTGTCTCGGTTTTGTAACCTTTTCTCCACCGCTCCTTTGGGAGAAAACTGTATTAGTAATTGATTCTGCTGTGTGATGGCATATGTTAATACACGTTCTTTGTGAGCTTCAGTTAATTAGTTTTTCTCTGAAACTGCATCCACATTATGAATACTGTAGATACCTATATAATTTTATTTTATTTTTTGAGAATGAGTTGAATCATACAGAAAACGACTGGTGAAAAGTTCAGAAAAACAACTGCCTATTTTATAATTTTACTATGTAGAACAACATCCTTGGTCACATTTTCTTAAATTGTTGAAGTTTGTTTTAGAAAATAGCCTATTGTTACAACTGTCAATCAGTAATTCCTTTGAGATATCTGTATTTGTGATTTAAACAAGACTAGGAGCCTGCAGCCAAGTTAGAATGCACAGCAGTGCTTTAAGCTAAATGCTAATGTCAGCATGCGAACACACCGAGTCATAATATTTGGCAGGTATGGTGTTTACAATTATCTCCCTGTAAAGTTTAGCGTGTTAGAATACTAACATTTGCTAATTAGCACTGAACAGAGAATATATGTGAGGCTGATCTGCTCATCAGGCACCATATTGTACTATATTGGCCTGACCAAAGGACAATCCACCTTACTTGAGAAAAAATGCTTTTTGAGATTTATAAACAATCTCAGTCAGGTAGAATAAGTCCTCACAGTGGATGGTTTGTTTAAAATCTCATAAAATATGTTCATACATGGGGTAAAATTGATTCCTACCTCATCCTACCTCATCTGTGTATGACAGCTATGTCACTGACCAGCTGCAGCTTGCAGGCATGTGTGTTGTCACAATGCACATCTGTTTTAATTTGGATAACTCCTCCCAGATGAAAATGGTGACCAAATGTAATCATTTATCATAATACATCAGATTTAGCCTAAAGATTATCAGTGTGTGTGAGGGTGGCTTGGGATGGCCTGAATAAATGTTTCAGTCTACGCCTGCAGCTGATATTATTGCTGTAAGCACAGCTGAATGCATAATAGGATTTTATATTAAAGACACTGTCTCACCATTTCACACTCAGCATAAAGAAGACATTGTGCCTTGTTAATGATTTTGAGTATCCTGGGCCCACTGTTATACTTGTGGAACCTAAGACGAGGCTCATGAGCAGGAGGTCAGCAGAGCATGTAGCCTGTAGAGAGACAGGAATGATCTGTGACAGTTGAGTCCTACTTTGAAGATAATGAAGTAATTTGTAAAGAAAAGAACACTCTGTTGGTCAGTCCAACTAGAATGCTACTGAAAAATTAAATAACTGTAGAGTGAACTGAGGGTGACAGAAGCAAACACAAGTTTTGAATGATGTTGTCTATAAACAGTAAGACGTAAACAAGATTCCTCCTCCTTACCAAACACAATTTAATATGTAAGAACCCATATTTGTGTGTTTCCTGTCAGTCACACACTCAACCTCTCCAGTCAGCTTCGATACAGTCAAAATCATTTCAGTCTTTGACAGTCAGCATTTTGAGCATTTTTTTTGTTCGTCTGTGACAGCTGTAACTCTTGACTTGACAAATTTTCACCCCTCAGGGAACTTGACAAAACATTTTTAGGGCTGACTGACTCCAAAAGTCTATAAAATTACAATTCGACAACATTAAGGCCACAAACCCATAAAGTATCAGTCTCTACAAGACTGTTATGATGTGCAGACCTGGCATTAACATCCTAATTTATTTTTTCCAAACACAAATAATGTTCGTGATTACTTGCTTAGAGAGCAGGGAAGTCAGATCCGAGCACAAGTGGTCGCAGGAGACACATTCAGGACTTTTTTATTACGAGGTGTCAGACAAAGTTAGCGCTCACCACTTATAATCAGATCTCTCAGGACAGATGTTAATAACAGGTCTGGCCTGTCTTATGCAATATCGGATGTTGTGAACGCAATAATCTTGCCTGTAAAAAAATAAAACAAATGCCATTTTTTTCAAACCCCAATTCCAAACAGAAACAATTGATAGGCAGGCAGTAGATAGTTTCTGAGTGGTGGACTGATGGACTGACTGATATTGCCATCTCTAATGCTGCTTTCTGTTGCTGAAAATGAGCACACACAAATCAAATCTATAGATTTTAATATTTGCATACAAACTTGAACACCAATATATTTCTCACTTCGGTGTTTTCTGTAGGACAAACTTTTTGCCGTTCAATAAAACACATCTTGTAACAAAGATTACTAAACATTCTAGGGCCATGTTGTTGCCTTTCCTTTTGCCTCTGGCATGGTTGGATACATTCCACATCCTCCACCTCCATGACCCTGTATATAAATAGGTGAGGTATACATAATGTATGTCATAACTCGGGGGTTTCACCACAGGATAAAGACTAGTGTCGATACTGTGGCTTGACTCTAGATTTCCCAGCGGCGGGTGCTGTACACAAATGTTTGCCCCACAAGATTCTATGGCCCTCATACTGCTTTAATTCTGTGCAGGGTCCACAAAGTGGGAAATACACTTTACTTTTACAGAATGTAATTAGATATGTAGCACTTAAGGAAAAAACTTTTTTTGGGTAACACTTTATATTAGGGAACACACAACATATCCAAGCACTTGATTGTAATTCATGTACAACAACTTCCTTACTTACCATCAATATGCTGTAATTAGGAGGTTATTAAGAGAAAACTGTTGATCAATGGAGTAGTTGCAGAATAAGGTAATTAAGAATAAGGCATTAATAAGTTCTTTATAATGACTAATAAAGATCCAATATGCCTCTAATATCCATGCTAATGAGCAACCATTTAAGGGTTTATATGTGTTCCCTAATATAAAGTGTTACCTGATTTTTAAAGTGCAGAAACTGCAGAGTTCATAGTATGTGTATAGTCTGTGTATAAAAATGGACGTAGACCTCAGGTCTTGAAAGTGATGTCAGTGCTGAATTGCCTGAAACCTGTATTCTCAGCCAACAGCAGGTGACTCTACTGAATTATAAAATTGTCAATTTTTATAGAAGTCTTTGACAAAATGATCCTACTTCTAACTTGATTTTTAATGTTAGCACCTTTCAAAGGGAGTTTTTGGTCTCAATTGCTAGTTGGTCAAAGTCTTCCTTGATAAAGTATGGAATGCACTGGGGTATGTCTGATTGCCATTTAGTACCGTCCAATGGGTGCAGGTTACAGGTGTATGGTGCAAAGTTACTTCTGTTTTTTTTTTTTAATGGCACTGGTCAAAATGGCATTTCAAACCAATGGGCGACATCACATCAGGTTGTGGGTAAGACGCACTGCTACAATGTTCTACTTGGATCAGAGAAAATGGTTTCATAGCAGTGGGAGGTGATGACTTTACTGACTGGTCCTGGTGAAGGACAGGGATCAAATAGATTGTATAGATATTAAGAGGACTGTTAGTTGTCTGTTATTTCTATTAAACTTGGTGGAAGGGTGGGGCATGAACCAAAAAATAACCCATTCAAATTTGGTGCTGATCCAAAGAGATCTTTGAGATGCAGCTTCCCCCCCCCACCAGGTTGGTGTTCTTCTCTTAGGGAGTGTGTTTAATTTGGTGTTACTCGATTCAATTTAAGGGGACTGTTGGGTCTTGGCGGAGGCATACGCTCCAAGTGCCATTCTAGTTTAGTATTGTCTCTGATAAAAGGCTGGACCATTGGTTTTTGGATGGTTTGCCATTTCATCTTATTTGCCAAGTACACACTGGTAACTCAATAAAAGCATATCGTAAAAGTGAGTTATTACTCTTCCTTTTAATGCTGTTATAATCCTGTGTGTCTCTCATCTGTCTTTTTAACAAATCAAGGCAAGCTTAAAAAAAAAGGTGCCATGAGGCTTTTTTTATTGTAAACAAATACACTTTTGATTACATTTGTCTCTCACCATCCCCAAAGTCTTTCTCTGAATATTTAAAAACCCTTCATTGTTTACTCTTGCTCTCTTTTATTGGTGCATTGCTACCTTTTACAGCACATTACCACCAACAGCTCACGCTAGAAATGGGTTTTACAGCACTCCCATGGCTGTGATGTGCATGTGTGCTCTTGTGCAAACAGCGGTAGAGCACAGCACAGAAAATAAAGGCTGTGGCCCATCAAATCATTGCTCTGCAGCAAAACAAGAGCTCAAAATCTCCACAGGGTACTTTTAATGTGCAAAGATAGTGTGTCAAAGCTAATATGGGTTAACAGGTCCAAAGAAAAGCACTTATCTGTCTATCGTGCATGACTCTCACATGTTGCTGTAACTGCCTTTTGCCCAATTTCAATAAACTGAATGATGTTTAGCCTTGACATCACATGATTGAAAAAGTTTTATTTGCCACATGGATGAAACAGAAGCTTCTGGCTCTATTTGTAAGCCGAGCCGATGCTTCGTAGGACGCTCAGCCGAGCAGGAAGGCTCAGTCAGCAGGGTTCTCCTGGTGCTCCTCTCAGCCTCCTTGCCTTTCGTCTCTGCTGCCTACCAGACTGACACCTAAAGTGGCACTAATTGGCATGGGCTCTGACAGCTATCCAGTGTGCCTGTGAAACTTTTAATGACACGTCTTACGCCCAGCAGCCTCCAGACTATCTGCCTGTAAAAATATACTCAAGCTTGCAGTATGTTCCTTCTTGCTTTCCACTCCTTTCTTATGTGCCTTCTTTCTCTCCCTGTTGCACAAATACACACACACATACAGTACATGCACACACTAATGTTGTGTCACCCATGGAAGCACAGATGGGTGCAGTCTGGCAGATTACTCAGAGACCTAATCATGTATTTCTCTGACTCCTGGACTGATTGGGAATTATGCATGTATAAAAAAAGGGAGCACAATATAGCAAATGCAATTAAACTCATATTTCCTCAAGCATGCAATATAATCTGTATTCTGTTTTGTGTATGAACCATGAAGCCTAATGTGTCTTTATATTCTTTTTAAAGCCTTAATCTATATTTCAGTGTTCCTCCATTGAAAGGTTGCGTGCACCGCTGAAGAGGATATCACATTTATCTTCTGGAATATTATATTTAAAAGATGTTCCTCTGCAAATACACATTGCGCTCATCATCAATCACGTGCAGGCTCACTTAGGCATGCATGTGCATACGGAACCATTAACAAACAAACAAGGATGCACACATGCAAAGTCACGCACGCAAATGCATACTGCAAATGCTCGAGCACATACGAGCGAGAGCACGGAGGAGGAGGAAATGTAAAAAGAGACTTGGCCTAATTATTTCTTGCTCTGTCTTCCTCCGTCGGTTCTTCCTTTAATACCCTAGTTGCCTTTAATCGAGCTTTCATACTCCCCCGTTTTCAATATCGCCCTCAAAGTGTTAGCACTCTGCTGCTGCCTGTGTCACTCACTTAAGCCTCTCACAGCTTCTTGCATGTTCTTTTTCTTCAGTGCAACAAACAGATAGTGGAGCAGAAAGCTCCATGTTTGCAGCCGGAGATTAAATCCAGTCAGCAAAAGAGCTGCGGATGTTATCTCAAACATTTCATATTCTCTCCCTCCCCGCGGACAACAGCAGAAAAACTGTTGGGCATTTTTCCCCCCACACTGAGACAGACTTTCTATATACTTACACTCTGCCTTATATGAAGGTGCAAATTATTTCATCTCATGAGGTGAGGGGGTTATTGCAGGAGAGGGAGACAGGAGTAAGCAGGGCAGGGGAAATGGAATTTACAGAGAGAGAGCAGAAACTCGAGAGGGACAGGGATGATGGAGGAGAAACAAGAGGTCTTCAATCCACCACAGGTGCTTAAATTACCTCCTCCCTCCTCCCTGGCCTTGGTTCATTCCGCAGCAAATAAGAGCAGCTGGAAATTGGGAGGGAACACCATCTTTCTTTTCTCTGGCTCCAGACTTTACATTAAGCCTGCTCTGTGGCATTACTACCATGAAGTCCCTGAAGACAGTAATAGGAAGCAAAGAGCTGTCTACGCGGGGTCACCTTGTGGCTGCTTTGAAGCAGCTGGTGGTAAACAAGCCACATGCAGCGCGAGTCCAGCCATAGCAATTTACGTGTTAGCGGACCAAGTATTCTGATCTATTACTGAAGTAAGTAGTGATTAAACCATTTTAAAAAATATAGCAGCAGAAAAAGCCCCTGTTAGTGGGTTATTTTCTTGTTCCTGAATTATTTGTATGATAGCGTCAGCGTAAGCAGCAAATAAATGCTGTAACTTATTAACACAGAGCTCATTTTAACTTCTTTATGAATATTCTAACACGCCATTGTGTTTTGTATGTCTTATACTTTTTCGTTCACTAATTAAGATTAAGTAGGTCACAATTGTATTCAAGCACAGCATGTGAGCAAATAGTTCCATCACTGAAAAAATATACCAGTTCATAAGCTTTATTTCTGCAGTGCCCAGTATCAAAATGGTCCCACTGACTTCATAAAACACCATGTCTTCTTTGAAAAAGGCCATTGCTGACTTCTCAAAGTTTCAATACACTAGATGCAACTGCAGGCCAAATACAAATTATATAAACACACCTTAATAGCAAAAGGCAGTACTCATTTATTATATGGACATTTAACTTGTTGAGGCAGTTTGATGGAGAAACATTCCATTAATTCAAATTCATTTGAAGGAAAGGACCAAATGTTACATTTGCAATAACGTTTTTAATTCACCTTTTTTTTTTATGGCTCTCACTTTACGTTGCTCTCAATGGAACAATGTTAAGAAAAAAAAGTGCCTCACTTTCAATCAAGCAAAACGGCCCAATTTAATAACTGAAATTATTTTCCAGAAACACAAGTCCATCCACTTGATGGGATCAAGAGTGGCTCTCTTTTTATTTACAATATAACCTGCTAGCATAGCTGAAATTGCTCATCTCAAATCAATATGATTCATCTTGTCATCTTTCGCTGTGAAACATTTGTGCTATTGTATAGGCTGTTAGGCAAAGACTTGATATTTAATTTGAAGAAAAGTCAAAATTCACAACTTTTACCTCTTTGAGGGCTGGATAAGGCAACAAACAGCCTGATCTTCCATAACAGTCACCAACTGTTATGGAAGAGAGCCTGAATTCATCTGTTATATACAGTCTATTTAAACAAACCTAATGTGCCTTTTAAAGCTACATTGCAAAAATGAGATAATGTGTGTTGTCAATTTGAACAAATAAATAAGACTTAATTGAATTCAATTAAATCGTAGTTGTCATCCCTTATCTAAACCATTTATCCTTTCGTGGGCGAGAGACGTGGTACATCCTGGACCGGCCTCCAGTGTATCCAGAAAGGCCCTGGCCGAACTGGGAATCAAACTGGGACAGTGATAACCACTGATCTACCACACCACCCCGCTGAATAAGTGAGAATAAACTACAGCTAAATTATTGTATTTAAGCTGTTGCAAGATGGGAAGCATTTGGTGTTTGTTTCGGTGAAGGAAAATATACAAACGCCCTGCATTATCCTGTGGATCTGCTCCGTTATCTGACAGCGTTTTACTCCAGAACACGTTTGATTTCTCCTGTGTGTTCTGGGTGTATTCTCTTCAAACAGAATGACTGTCTTAAAATAAAACCTGTTGTTGAATCGCATGTGTTGTGATAGCATCATTGTTATGTGCATCACACTCATTCTGTGTGTTTACTGCAATCCTCTTTCGTATTATTGATCCCTAAATACCCAGGGTGTGAGCAGATTATGGATACATCATGAACACATCCACATACTGACTAAAGACGGAAAAAGTGAGACTTAGCAAGTTTCCAGATGTCTTGTTTCAGTCTAAACCCACCTCAAACTTCACTGCCTGTGGGTCCTTCTAAATCTGTCTCGTCTGTCACAATCACCCCACGTCTTCTCCCGTCTCTGTTTTTGCTCCTCCAGCAAGGACAAGAAGTATTGATTGATGATTGATTGATTCCAAAAGTCTTCCGAAAATTCTACCGTTTGTCATGCATGATTTATTCTCTGTCTGTCCGACGACACAAAAATGGTCATAGAGTGAATATGGATACAGTCTGCGTCTGTGATGCAGCAGCTGTGATGGGGGCTAAGCCATTAAACTGGTGCCTGGTGGGACCACCAAGCAAGGATCAAGGTCAATCATTAAGCTCCTCTCACAACAATCTATAGATTACACTGTATTGCTATATTATGATAGCACTGAGACACTTCAAGGGCCATGCTGTTGACCTCCTGAAAGGTACAGGAGGACACATAATGTGTATTGTTCCATTCACTCATAGATTGTATTTATACTAGATACAAGATGATTATTAGGGATTTTTGGAAAGTGAGAATCGAGTATTATGAGACAAAAGTTGTTATTTAATCTGAAAAAAGTCATAATCTTGCAAGATTAGAGTCGTGTTTTAATGCATATTAAAACATTTATATTTAAATACTTTATATTTACATCGAGGAGACCCTCTCTACGGAGTTTTTTTACATTAGTCCAGGCTGGACAAACTAAACACCCTTTGAGTTTTTATGACAACTGAAGGCTACTACAGATTCTCTTTCATGTTTAGAAGGGGAGGGTGAGGTGAGGGGTGTTCAGCTGCAACATGCAATTTCAACACTAGATCTCACAAAATTCTACACACTGTACCTTTAAAAGGGGTCTGGGGGTACAAGGATCATCCTTATGACCAACAGTGAAGGCCACAACTTTGATTTAACATCAAACGATTCCTGGCAGCCCTGCAGCTCATAAACCCACCAAAACAACATGTACACTCATCTGTAAACACACAGACATGGTGTGGGTATATGGCACTGCTTGTGCGCACACACACACACCTACCTCACATTCCAAGCAGAGCAGCTCTTTCTCCGATGCAAGCACATTTAACCTTTGTGTCGTGTTCGGGTCAAATCTGACCGATTTCCATTTCGATCAATCATAAATATTGTGTTTTACATTTTATTGTCTCAAGGGCTTATGATATCCTCCACACTAGGCATTTGAACATTTACAATTGCTGATCACTACTTTCATTGAATTTTGAGTTGTTTAGTCAACTTTGTAACACCTGTGGTGTTCCCGGTCAAAAATGACCGCCATAGGAAATGAATGGGTGACCCTAGATTGTGTTCATTCATCAGATAGTACACAACCACAAATCCACCACCACCACCACATGCACACACAAACACACCTACACGCACACACACACACACACACACCTACACGCACACACACACCTACACACACACACGCACGCACGCACATACACGCACGCACACACACACACACTCCACCCCACGTGAACCCCTTTCAGACTGACCATGTGTCCTCTCTTTCCCGTGCTTATGTGCCTGTCCCCCTACGTGAACCACACCTTCCAGACTAAACGTGTAACACTTCAAAGTTACCAATTAGGTGTTTGTTATGGGAACCTGGCTCTTTCCCGGGCTAATGTGTCCATCCCCCCCACGTGAACCACACTTTCGATACAAAACGTATGATATCTTCTCACAGATCCCCTATATATAGCTTGCTTGTGCATTGCTCTTATTTTACTCTGAACACAATGAGTCGGCGCCCGATCAGACGTTTTTCTGTCAGAGAGGCTCTTGACCTTTTTTTTCAAACTGATGAAGACGGGATTGGAGTTGAACCAGAAATAGAGGAGGATGTTTCAGAAATAGAAGACAACAATCCTGATTTTGATCCAGACCATCATGAGACCGAACAGTCAACATATGGCGAGGAAGAGGCCCCTGAGGAAGAGGCACCTGGGGAAGAGGCCCCTGTGGAAGACACACCTGAGGTGACATTCCAGTCCAAGGATGGCAACTTGCTCTGGTATTCATCCCCCCAGGACAGAGGAGGCAGAACAAGAGGGGAAAATATCATTAGGATGTCACCAGGGCCAACACGGTATGCAACATCTCGTGTGGATGACATCAAGTCCAGCTTCCAACTCTTTTTACCAGAGTCCATTGTGGAAATTATACTGGCGATGACAAACCTGGAAGGGGGGCGTGTGTTTGCGGACACATGGAAGGCCTTGGACCAGGTAGACCTCCAAGCCTACATGGGTCTGTTGATTCTAGCAGGAGTACATCGGTCCAACAATGAGGCTACAAAAAGTCTGTGGGATGCAGAGTCAGGGAGGCCTATATTCCGGTCAACTATGTCCCTGCAACAGTTTCATGTCCTCTCAAGAATTATCAGATTTGATGACAGAGCTACACGACCATTCCGCTGGCGAGACAACAAACTGGCTGCCATCAGGAACGTTTGGGACAGGTGGGTGGAGCGCCTACCACTGATGTACAATCCAGGCCCTGAGGTGACAGTGGACGAGCGCCTGGTCCCTTTCAGAGGTGGTCTCGATGTGTCTGCATGTAATGCATATGTGGTGTGGACAGCGATCAACCCAGCCTGGAATCAGGGGAAATGTTTCAAGAGGAGACTCTTCCTGGCAGAGCTTGGGAAAGCTTTAGTGACTCCTCTAATTCAACGGCGCCAGCACCTTCCCCGCACACCAGCCTCTTGCAGTCTGGTGAGGAGTCTGCAAGCCCCAGCCACGGCCCTGGCCACTCTCCCCCCAAAACAGGGGCAGAAACGGAAGAGATGCAAGCTATGTGCCCCTAGAGACAATAAGACAAGTCTTACATGTTTCAAATGTGATGCCTACGTTTGCAAGAAACACTGTGACCTGATTGCAAAATGCCACTCCTGTGTCTGAACACACACACACACACACACACACACACACAATGTGTTCATGTTGATGTTCTGATGTTCTGTGAATTTGGTCTCTGTTTTGATTTTTCTACAATAAATGTTAATTTTGGAATACAACTTTCAATTTCTGTGTCTATTCACTGCAGTTATTCATGTAACCAGTAGTCTGAGACATTGTTTACAGGTTAAAAGGGAGTTAAATACAATTTGGTGACGATCAATGGTTTTTGTGTTAATGTAAGGGCAGTTAAAACAGGCCGGTCAAATTTGACCGGGAGCACCAAAGTAAGTGGGGAGAAACGAACACGACACAAAGGTTAATATCTCAAAGATCATTCGGCGTTATTCACTGAGCTGTCAAACACAAACATGCGTATTTATATGTGTTTGGGAATGACTCTCTGCTGCCAAGCGAGGGCCATGTTTCCACCGTCTGCAACCGCTGAACGCTTGATCTGACTCCAAAGTTCCAGCTGGCTTTGAGGATGGAGGTCTCCCTCTTCTTGGCCAACCTTTAAAGCCTCATGCTTGGTAATTAACATGAAGCACCTTCTACATCACATCACATTGGCTGTGGAGGGGGAAAAAAGAAGGAAAATATGTGAAATCTGGACCAGCGTCAATGTAAACATCACTATTTCAGTGTTCTGGTCTTATACAAGCAAAATGCTCACTAGTAACAGCTGTGCCCTGCATGAATAAACCTTTTGTTTTGAATGGGAGTATGGTTTCTTTGTTAGCTGTGGTTATTTTGCTTCGTCCCTGTGTACCGTGTCATTATGGTGGGATCAGAATTGCATTTTGTGCTCGAGATGGAACATAATGTGTTTATCTGAGATCGATCGTGAGGCGAGGTTTAATATACAGTCCCTGGAGTGGGGTGGGGTGGGGTGCAGTAATGACACTGGAGGGGAATAAAAGTACTGATTTTTTGGAGGGGGGAGGAGAGTAGAGAGCCAGGAATGAGAAGAGGAGCAGGGGTGGGGAGGAGGACAGTGAAAACGCTGAAACCTAAAGAGCGAGTGGGGATGAATAGGGAGGAGGAAAGCTCTGAGGAAAGCTGCTGGATAATGGCTAACAGTGGGTGGGACGTGTTGAAGCAGAAATTCTACACAAATATCACCCAAATTCATATTCCTGACATATTCTTCTTTTCATTGTTGCCTTACAATGACAGCCATCTGGGTTTGATCCCTGGCCCTGACTGCAGACATCGCAATTAACACAAAGTGGGATTGTATTTGTCCTTCTCTTATCGTTGTGATCTTGCATAAATACAAATGAAAAGATAACTAACCTTTGGCTGCACAATGTTTATACATTAACAGCAAAACAACTTCTGAAAGGAGTCATGTAATTATCTGTTATCAATATATACACTCTATAATTATCACCTAAGCACTTTGGAGCATTTCATGTTCTTCTGGATCATTGTTTCGGTTTTACAGCCCACAATTAATTGTAATAGTTCAATCTCAGTGCTTTCATCTTTCATCAAAAGCTCATACACCTACTTCATGCTACCTACTCAGCACTAGAGGACAGAATAAAAGTTATTAGCTGGTGATCAGAGTGAAGCATGTAACAGCTAAGATAGACACATATCACATAAAATAGAGCTGAAAGGAGAGTGAATATTGGGTGTGAATTCAACATGTGGACAAAACAGAACTCTAAATGGATGTCATGATGCTGTGTCTGTTAGAGGTCAACATGCTCGCTATACCGACTTTATAAAGTTTATTACAGCTTGCTTCTTTGATAACAAAGTGGCTGAGACATTTTTCTTGGGAGTTTGTTTACTTCATGAAATAAAAATGTTCAGTCAAAATGTTTTAAATAATAACCGGTTTCAGGTCAGGCGTGGTGCACACAGTATCCACAGACCTGGGAACAGTGCCCACTGTGTGGTGCGGTCGCATCTCCTGAGCCATCTCTCGTCTCAGCAGAGAAAAAAAAACTGTTTCCAGAATTAATAGGCTTCAGTTGGACGGAACATTTTAACTCGAAGTTGAAGCTGTAAAACCATGGGACATGTGGCACATTTAATATGTGAATACCGATGTGTAAAACCGAACGAAGGGGGGACTATTTCTGTGAATAATTATTCTCCTCTTCAACATGTTCATGTGTTTAAAGTGTTATCTAGGTGCTTAGTTTGCATTAAAAACTTTTTATTGCAGTATAGGCAAAATATTCAATGTGTGTTCTCCTCTTCAACATTACCATGCGTTTAAAAAAAATATTCTGTGCTCTGAAACTTACTTTTTTAACATAAAAATGCTAAAATATTATGGTTATTTAAATGAAAAAATAATAATTCAGATAAGAGTATGTTACACTAGCATGTCAGTAGTCCAGTGTGTGTGGACATGCTCTTACACAAGAACAAAACCCAGATAAGAAAAAAACGGTAAATGTCAGAACCTTCATTAAAAACTGTGGAAGTGGGTTTTAAAGAAATTTCTTCTGAAGAACTTTTGGTGAATAAGGCCCAAAAACTTTAATCCATTCCAAAGATATGTGCAAGCAAATGTTTTACATGTTGTATCCATCTTTCCCTATAAATATATATATATTAATATATAGCGTGTTTCTTAAAATATCTATTCACATTTTGACAAATGGTATTGTAGCTATCTCTTAACATTCATTGAATAAAAACATGCGTGAATAAAAAAACTGCATGACTAGAATAACCCTGGGTGATAAAGAAGACAGATGAGCTTCAAAGGCCAAAGCAAATCCAGCAAGGACTGTTAGATGTCACCTTCATCGTGAGGTGCCAATCTGTCAATATTCATTGCTTCTCAATAGATCCTGCTATACAACAACATCTGCTGGCCAACGAGACAAGGCATGTTTAGAGGAGACAGCGCATGGCTTTTGTATTTTAAAAAAAACAATATTCTTATTTTCTACCACTGAAGTTGGGAACAGTCTACATTTACAATAAAGAAACCGACTTTGCTTAATCTTCCTTTAAAAATTCAGCAGATAGAAGACTCTCTTTTATCATCAGTAGAGAAGCAAAATATTTTATCTGCACTTATGGGGAGATGACACCGATGTTTCAACTCAACTACACCAGTAATGTTTCATGACTGTAACTTAAGTAAGTCAGAGTTAGTAAGTTTATTGACAATCTGTCCACAAACGACAGTGATGTCCAAAACCACTCATTCAGGGTATTGGACCCACTGAACATACAAAGACCTGCAAAATTAGCCTAATCACAACTGCCGCTGTGGTGTTTACAAGTACAGAAGTGTAGTAGTGTGTATATAGGACATTTCATCCAAGAGATTCTTCATTTCCAAGTGACTGGTGGGAGGTTTCAGGTATTTCACCTCAGTGGGTCATTTCCTGAACATGTAGTTCCTTTTAGCCCTGGTCAATTGGTTGGTCGGCACGGTTTCCTGAAACAATGTGTACGTGGCTGTTGATACCTGAAAAGCCGTTTTTAGATTTGACATCTGGAGAATTGGGTTTAGACATTCCATGGACACACAACTCTGAAGATTCTCTGCTCAGACACATTCACAACAACAACACACATTTCTGGACCATTCAGTTTGGGGTGGTCAGAGTCAGGACATCATTTATTAATTCAGCTGCGGAGATCACGTGTTTGTTTATGGTGCATCGGCACAAGCGTCAGCCCTCATCACCAAACAAATCTCTTCGTCTGTGTCTTTTACGTGTTTGGCATCACTTTTCATCCTGAAATATTTATTTTCTTTTGGATTTTTCTTGCTCATGGTGAATCCTGTGAAGGATCTCCTGCTGTTTTCTCACATACAGACAATCTATCAGGCGACAGGCCGGAGAAAGTCTGCAGAGAGTCCGGAAGCTCTCACTCGTACTTTTGCGCCCCAAATATAGTGGTGTATATGCAGCCTTTATACAATGCACACATGGGTATGCATCTCTTCTTTCATACTTCTCATTATGCTTGAAGTTGCAGGGTGTAGAGAACTCCAAATTCTACCTTGCCTGCATGCCTTGATTATAAAAGATTCAACATGTGTGGGTGAGAGGCATTTAAAGTTATGTAAAACTGAGGCTGCATAACTAAAGTAAGAATAATGTACTCCATTCATTTTGCTCTGGAGTAATTAGTTCTGTAATTACTTTTTACTGTGTAATGAACAATTGATTTTCGACTTTGAGTAACTTGGGCAACACTGGTCATCAACATTGTGGCACATAGAGCCTTCTAGTCATCGCTGTCATTGGGAACGTTCAAATTCAATGTACTTTTCAAGGAGCAACAGGATTTAGGAACACAGCAAGAGATGGAGGTAAGTGGTGTGCTGTAACTGTTAGCCACGACCACGACCACACACATACACACACACAGAGCTACAATTGGTTATCACTTACTCTCAGATCCTCCTCCCAGCTTCTGATGTAAACTGCGCACATGTACACAAGCTCATGCACATGCCGCACGAGTGTGTAGTCTTGCGTTCACAAAGACAATTTTCTCAGCAGCATCAAATCGCATTTTACAAATAATCACATGGCAAACTGGTTTCATCAGAAACTTGGCGACTCTGTAGCGCTCTCTCCTCTGCTCATGCAGTGTAAAAGAGGAATTTATTGCTCATAATGCAATTTGCTCCCTTATTCCTCTCCCTCTTTTCCTTATTTCACATGTGTGCTGTATCTCATTTGAGCTTTGATCACTGTAACAAGCCTCGCAGTATTCACATTGCCTTCCCCACAGTGTGATATTTACAGCACAGACAGTTCTGGAGAAGCTTCACTGTTGGGGTCCAAAAAAAAGTGCACGAAACATCCTGGGTTATTTTCTCTTCTAGTGGAAGTTGAGACCTGCCAAACAGCTCCGTGTCTTCAAACAGCGATGGTTGGCCGGCTGAAAAGCACTGAAACAAATGAAAACGTGTTCCCCACCCTCCTCTCTGCTTGCCAGCTGCCAGGGTCCATTAGTAAATAAGCAGTTGACCATTAGTTTCTTCTAAATAGAAAATAATGGTGCATCTGGAATCTCCCCAAGAATTTGACCAATTGATGGCAGAGCTTCAGATTCTATGTACTCACTGGATTCCTTTTTTCCGCTTTTCTTTTTCTTTTCATTTTACTTTTCTTGTCAAATTGACTGCAGCACGATTATGAGGCAGATTAAATCAGTGAATTGTTTGATAATTCACAATAATATTGAGTTTCTCCCAGTTCTTTGTTTTTAGCTTAACAATAATCTGTGCGATATCAGGCCACAGAATTTTTGATTACAGCGATCTTTTGCTTTTGTACCGTTCTGATGCGCTTTGATTCATTTGTGTTTGGTTCAAATCCTCTTTGTTCCTCCAGCATCATCTTTAATGTTTTACATTTCTCTCATCATGTCCCCCCCCTGTGTTTCTCTTGCTCCCTCTTATGTTTTAAAACCATCTATAAACATCCTGACGAGTTACACACTAGATCAGCAGGTCCAGAATGAAAGCGCACAACAAGGCGAGCAACAGTTCATGCATATCAAAGCAACGACAATGGATGTGAAAAACAGGTTTTCATAATGGACCTATAAATCAGGCCCTGCACAAGAACCTTATTTTAATGTATTACCATTTTATGAATCTTGTTGTTAAACAATCTCCCTGAATGTGAACTGTTGTCTTATAGGTTCATGTTAATCACCTCTGACAGACAAAATAAAAAGATACATTCCTTGGCAGTTAGTTAGCAGGAATACATAAACTACTGGACGGATTACAACAACACTTGGAAGGATGTGGTATAGGTCTGGACAGAGTCTACTAAACTGTATCACACATCCGAATAAATTGGGGGAGCCGGGGATTTAGTTTCACTTTCTCTGCAGCGTTTCCCACAGAATTTATTCAATCTATGGTGGTAGCTGGGGTGCACGTGCGTAAACATTGCACAACAGATTCTGAGTGAGAGGTAAATGGACTAAAAAGAGAACTGCATTGCATGCCAGTTGCAGGTACACACACAACTGCAGTTGAAGCTATGATGACTGTCTGCAAGGACTGTAACAGTAACACAAAGCAAATAGCACTGCACGCAGCTATACAATGTAGCAACAGAGCAAAATACTGAGTTTGAGGTTTAAAACATGTTTTGTTTCATTATGAAACTCTGGCAGGACAAATTAGAATATGGCGGCCACTCACAGTCTACATAACCATTGGAAAAGTCTGCTCTGACAAGTTTTGTTTCTTTCCTTGTTAGTTACTTTGACTTGTTTTGAAAATAGATACCTCACCTGCACACAGATGAGATCTGTTCCTCCCTACTACAAAAAAATAATCTAAAAATGAAACCAATAACACAAAGACTGCATCTCTTCACAGGCGTTACATTATAATTTAGGTGCAGATTGACAGACTCAGGCAGGTGTTTTTCCACAGTCTCCCTTGCCAGTAGTATGCTTTATAAAGGTTATTATAGCAGTTCTCTGATCGATTCAGAGAGCGCTGTGGACAAATCAATGATCCAGCTGTATTCTCTGCAACCCTACACCCCCAATTTCATTTTGGCCTCCCTCCCCGACTCCACCCTCTCCTGCTGGAGAGCTACATGTTGGAGGGGTCAGACGGTTAAGACGGGCTGTTATCCATAAATCTACAGTGGATTTTAAAAGTCAAGAGATGCATTTGCATAACATAAGCAAAAGCGCGTGATCAACATAAATCCCAGGTTCAGAAGATGAGGGTGTCTATTGTGGCCTCCTTTATTCTTATTGGTCTGAAAAGAGCTGATCGGACAAAACGTGTTGACAGCAAAAACCTCAATAGGCTGTAAATCCTGTACGTAGTCTATGTAGGTTTGTTGCCACACATAAACATTAAATGACAAATGTGTTACTGGCATCAAATGTTCCACATGTGGATCTGAATGGATGAATATGCTCATTTTCAGAAAAGGGCAGACCTTGTGCATCAGCTGTTTTCCTGCATTGACTCCCCTTCTCGAGACGTGTGTGCAGAAGAATCACTAATTCAATAAAGCCAAGTCTGAACTCCACACTGGCAACAATCAACCACATCACAACCACCTAGCAGCACACACACACACACACACACACACACACAAACACACAGCTCTGTTATTGTGTGTCCCAATCTCTAAAAATGTTCAAACGCTTCTGAAAAAACGATCAGCCAGTTACACCCACATTACTTTATTGTAATTATGAAAAATCTCCCATCTGAAATATCTGCTTGTTTATAGGCTGATAAATGAGTTAGCTGTAATTAGTTCTTGAAATAGAGTGTTTTAATGTTGCAAAAAGCTACCGCAGACATGAAAAAGCTGTTAATTTGCTTGAAGCAATGTGTCAACCACAGTGTGAGGTTTGTTTCACAGCTACTCCCATTTATATAAACAGTCTAAAAACAATCCATGTCGCAAATTGAGTCATAATTTCCTATATTTCATCTTTAACATATTCACATCCATACTCTGACAGAACTTACAGGGCTGTTTTATCCATTTGCTTCTCTAACACAGTGAAACTGCATTTTCTGCAGAGCTGGCTGCTGTGCAAAATCTCTTTTAATATGTTTACAATAGCGGGCAAGAAAGTAAAAAGCAACAATCCAAACACTTCTTACCAACTGGGACCTAGTGTAAGGTCAATTACAATACATGAAAGTCAAACTGGGTTTTACACTGCACAAGATGGCTGTAATGGAAAACAACATTTTAGGGAAAATTGAATCATGACTCAAAAACTTAATACTGAAGGAGTGAAAAGAAAGTGTTGAAATGTCACCTATAAATACCTTCCTGCTCGGCTGTTTTGTCTGACATCAAATCATTGAAGTGATTCCAACTTAAAAGTTGCAGGGAGTTGATGGAAGCCTTTTTGAAATGTGTATTAAATGTTTCCTGCAGTAGCAAATGTTTATTCATTTGATTCTTTTGCAAGGAAACATTATTAAGCCTTCCACAAAGACTGCTGGAAATGAAAGAGTTTAGCTACGTTTTCATGCTGTAGCCTATAACACGAGCTTGACTGTATATACAAGAAAGACAATGCTTCTCCACTTCCTCCCACTATCCAGAAAAGAAGCCAAACATCCTGCCCACAATTGCTCCCAACTTGGGCATTTGGATCCAGAGTCTGTGCAGTAGCGATTAGGAGATGGAGCCGCAGTTGAAAAGGTTGCACTGCTATACACACACACTTGACAAATTGTGAGTCAATCTCAGTCAATCACAATGTTTGAACCCATTTTCATAGCATCAAGTAAATTAACTAGCGAAAATGACAGAATCCATCTCTAAGAAATAACCTACCAGGTGGCGATCGAGAGGCTTTGGCTTCACTTTTGGGCAGCAGTCATGAGTTTAATCTTTATATAGTGCCTGAGCTTGATCTCTGCCAGCACTGCAGGTTTTCCTCAGAGTGGCTGTTTCACAAACACATAAAGTCATGACATCAAAACACACCTGTCAATTACAACTCGCTGTTTTCTTGGTATTATCTCATGCTTAGCTATACGTTTGGCTGACCCATGTTATAAATTCAACATGACCAAACTATTAATAAAGTTGGTTTTGATATTTGATTGTGATCAGTTTTGCTGGCCTGTGTTTAAACGTTTCACCATAGCAACAGTGGTTACATGACAACGCAACAACTAGCAATACACCACTGGTTGTTATACATATTTTCTGTCAATTATCTTTAAATTATCTTCATATAATAAAACAATGTTCTGTTAAATGTTTGCATTATATAATCAAAATATACAGTCTTTCTTTCCATATTCAATTATAGCAATTTTCTGTGTTCATCCTTTGAAATTGCTATCTGGGCCTCAAGAGCCCTTCAAGTGTCAAAGGCTCTCAGTAAATGAACGCACATGACAAGGTGAACATGATAAACCCTTTGTGTAATAACTTTAAGGTCTTTTCAAGCTACTCTTCCACAACATGCGTTTAAATAAGCCTTGGGAGAACACAGCACAGTGTAACCAGCAAGTGGTTCAAAGCTACTCCTGTGTATTGGAGGCTGCAGGTGTGTAAGGGCCGGGGCACAGAGCAGCACTGATTGGACATTTCCAGCTCTTAAGGGCCTTGCAGAGACAGCAGTAAGGAGGCCCCACTGTGGTTAAACAAGCCTGTTTGCACACAGACGACCGCCCATTGGAACGGATCAATCAAGGGCAGGTGGAACAAATCTCAACAACCCATCTCTCATCGTCTCCTCCTCCTCCTCCTCTCTGCATCCATTTGACCTTTTTTTCGATCATTTGTCCCCGACATTGTGTCTCGTTTCCATCCTGTCCTCTTCTCGTTTTCATCCACCTGCTCTTTTCCTCACCCACTCTCTTTTCATTTTAATAGATAAAGCGCACATGTAAACACTATAAGAGGATAGAATGAGACAAGCCTAGTCTAATGAAGTTACATCACCCACAATCACCCTTTTCCATGCTAATAGAGTCATCGTTTGCTGTTAAAGCTAATCCCCTTGCTACACAGAGCACACCTCAGCCGTAACCGTTAGACGTTTGTCGGCCCTTTTGATTTGCTTCTCCTCAGTGATACAGACACTGAGCCGTGAGGTTTCTCATTACCCATGCCACAACCACCTCAGTACCCTCTTCTTATCTCGCGTCGAGCCCCTCTCACTCACACTCGCTCCTCTTCTCTGCAGAAGAACATAATGAATCTCAATTGACGGCGTCTGGGCAGTAATTAGTGTAACAGTGTAGCCTCACCCTCTGTGAAGGTTATTTCTGAAAGCGATCCGTGTCATGAAAATTCAGACCATCCTCTGTCTCACCCTCGTGTCGGCTTGACAGTTTGTCGCCAGCATTTCTGTTTCTACACAGGATAGAAAAAGAGTGATCATTTATGCAGTCAGGAGAAACTCGTGATGTGCGGTAAAACTAGTTTTCTTTCCAATCGGATACCAAATAAAACCAAGGGTGGTTTTACCAATACAAACACAATACTGATACTTAGAGGGTTAGTTCTCATTATCTACTCATCACTATGCCGATGGAGGGGTGGGTGAAATGTTCGAGTCAACAAAACACTGAACACAGTTCAGGGGTAAACAGTGTTGCAGCCAACTCCATTAAATTGAAGTAAATGGTGACCAATTCTTCAAACGAAAAATATGTAAAATACCTCCATCCTGCTCTTGTGGTGTCATTCAAGTGTGTGAACTATCCCTTTAATGTTTTAAAAAAGGAGTAGGCCATTTCAAATTACAGCCACATAATGAAACCCACCTCATCATTTTGTGCATTGTAATTGCATTTTAAATGTTTAACAAGATTAGTGGTGTTGCCAAAGTGCCTCAACATCCCACACACAGTCGTTATTTTTCAGAGCTGAAAAAAATCTCCACACGACTGAGTTTTCACTCAGCCATCATCAATGTGCCATAGTGTTGTGACTTTCTACTGTGATGAACCTCTGCACACCACTACTGAATACTAGCCACAAGATACATTATTTAGAATTTACTTTATCGGGAATGACAATAAGATGTTTATGAGTTAGTCTCAGCCAGGCCTGAACTGAAACCAATAGAATGTTATCATTCCATTTTTAGAATGATAAATCCCTTCTCATTACTGTGGATTATTTCTCCAGGAGTTGTTGGAGTTAAGTATTTTTCCTGTTGTCAAGTGTTATGTTTAATTTGCTGTATTGAAAGTTTCAAGCCGATTTGCTTGACATTACTGCTGTTCAGTTCATATTTCTGACAAACTGATCTACACTTAAAATTACGAACAAAGGTTCTTTGAATGTACTTTGACATTTTAGGTGTGTCCATGTTCCATCCACTAACAGAGGAGTTTATGTTTGTGACATTATACTGCAGCCAGGTGGCGATCAAGATGCTTTGGCTTCATGTCATCCATCTTTATAACAGTCAATGAAAACAAGAAAAGACAAAGAACAATCTCCAGTTAGAATTAATTGCTTATTTTCTTTTACTACATTAGCATTTTGTGTGCAACACTTTAAGACAGGAAATTGTAAAGCATTCAAACTGTGTCGGAGACACTGAACATGTACAGATTTGCTAATAAAATGAGAGCTTATATAAACACTTGTCTTTGACCTTCTCTATATATGAAAAAAAACAACTCTGCTCTCATTTTGAAGCAAATAGGTTTCAAGGCTAAGTCCTGCAGCTCAAGTTCAAACACACAAAGACCTGATGGAACATAATGAGGTTGGTCTCATTGAATAATTTCATATTTCCTGTGCATTGGTTTGTTTGAAGTTAATGAATTTATGCATTAGCGGACTGTCATGGCTAATTCATCCTATACTCTTAGTCCTGAGCTAATTCTAACAGTCACTTTCTCCCCTCAGTGTCAACACTCAACTACAAAGTGAGATGACTACATTTTAAAAGCCGTTTACTGTTGAGGTGGTGCTACAGTGACTGGATTAGGCCTCAGCAGAGCAACAAATCACTTTGCTAGACTGCATTAAAGGCACCTCTGTCAGCACGACCTGTGAGTCTGTGTCTTGTAAGTTAATCGTAAATAATTATTTCACATTAAGAGACAAGTGAGAATCACTGCTATTAACCGACCTACACAAGGCAACGTGTCATTATACATTTGTGGTCTGACCCCACTATAAAAACCACATGCACAAACCCAACCAGTGTTTTTTTCTCCATTGCCTATGACTGATTAATCAATAGCAAAGCAATTAACAAATAATGGATGATGTTGCCTCACAACCCATTAGCTTTTAACTTGAACATCAATTCAAAGGTCAATCACAAGGGGACGTTATGTATTCAACATTTGAGCCTGACAGATGGAGCGGCGTAAAGATCCGATTGTATTATTTGGATGTTGTCGACCAATTAAGAGTCTGATTTATTTATTTTATCAAAAACCACAGATGTTGCAGGTTTAGGGTAAATTAACTTCATCTCTCTCTGTTAATGAGTCTGTGTTTTCTCATTTATTAGCTTCATCAGTCATGCAATTTGGTTTTTACTGCACAAATCTCACTAGTATTATGAATTAAAGATTGATAGAATTTGAATATTTTTGTTCAGGCATTTTAATTTTGATTGATGTACCTGTTTTTTCCCCTTGCCATGTTTGAGATGAGGCTGATTTCACACCTACTTGCCAGATGAGGGCCTAAATTACGCCATAGCAATACTGCATGTCCACCAATGTTGTGCTATATTCACCATTTAGCATATGGGCCACTTATCTAGTCCAAGAGATAGCAGAGGTATCAACATTGTACAGCAAAAATCACCAGGAAGATCAGAGGTCAAACATGTAGGAGCTATGCTACACCACGGAACTCAAAGGTTCACGATGAACTGACGAAACTAAAGTGAAACTCAGACTAAATACCAAAAGAGTAGGGGGGGGAGGAAACACAGGAGCATCTGGAAGGGAGGTGACCTGAAACGAGACACAATGTCAGTTTAATAGAAAAAGGGAAACAAGGGAACACAGAATTAAAAGCCAACTTAACTAAAGCAGAGATATGATATCTACGTGGTCAATCAGGCAACTGGTTTGGAAAAGTCTTAACTATTGTGTGTTGCTTAGACATTTTGAACTAGAATAGGATACCGCTAAGGCCAGACAATCTCTTTATAAAACTAAATTTAAATTAACTAAACGGTATTGATGATTTCCTGAAAATATTATCTCCTGGTCCAAGACTTGTGTGTGTGTGTGTGTGTATTCTAATTATTGGAGACACAGAAGAGTTTTTCACAAACTATTTCCTCAAGAATCATGTTATACTGTGGCATCGATCAGCCAGTTCCAGATCTAACCTTTCAAAAGCTACAGATCAATAGCATGAGGAACCAGATAAAGATAGCCCACACCATCACAATGCCAAGCTGAGCTCAATCTAAAAATGTTGAGAGGGAATTGCAACAGGGCATGTGGCAGAAATAAAGGCAAAAGAAGCCTAATCCTCTACTGAGCCACAAAAAAGTCTGAGAATTCTATCAGAGCAGCTTTGGATCTCCTCCTCAAAGGAAATGTCTTGTTCGATTTTATCTACCAATAAGCTTTGTTTAAAGACAATATTGGTGTTTTATCTATTCTTGAGTGACATAAACTATGGAGCATTCATTAAACATTTACAAGCTGCTTTGCATGTACAGGAAAAACCTTGAACAGGCAATCTCTTTAACCTTTGTGTCGTGTTCGGGTCAAATCTGACCGATTTCCATTTCGATCAATCATAAATATTGTGTTTTACATTTTATTGTCTCAAGGGCTTATGATATCCTCCACACTAGGCATTTGAACATTTACAATTGCTGATCACTACTTTCATTGAATTTTGAGTTGTTTAGTCAACTTTGTAACACCTGTGGTGTTCCCGGTCAAAAATGACCGCCATAGGAAATGAATGGGTGACCCTAGATTGTGTTCATTCATCAGATAGTACACAACCACAAATCCACCACCACCACCACACGCACACACAAACACACCTACACGCACACACACACACACACAAACACACCTACACGCACACACACACACCTACACACACACACACACACGCACGCACATACACGCACGCACACACACACACACTCCACCCCACGTGAACCCCTTTCAGACTGACCATGTGTCCTCTCTTTCCCGTGCTTATGTGCCTGTCCCCCTACGTGAACCACACCTTCCAGACTAAACGTGTAACACTTCAAAGTTACCAATTAGGTGTTTGTTATGAGAACCTGGCTCTTTCCCGGGCTAATGTGTCCATCCCCCCACGTGAACCACACTTTCGATACAAAACGTATGATATCTTCTCACAGATCCCCTATATATAGCTTGCTTGTGCATTGCTCTTATTTTACTCTGAACACAATGAGTCGGTGCCCGATCAGACGTTTTTCTGTCAGAGAGGCTCTTGACCTTTTTTTTCAAACTGATGAAGACGGGATTGGAGTTGAATCAGAAATAGAGGAGGATGTTTCAGAAATAGAAGACAACGATCCTGATTTTGATCCAGACCATCATGAGACCGAACAGTCAACATATGGCGAGGAAGAGGCCCCTGAGGAAGAGGCACCTGGGGAAGAGGCCCCTGTGGAAGACACACCTGAGGTGACATTCCAGTCCAAGGATGGCAACTTGCTCTGGTATTCATCCCCCCAGGACAGAGGAGGCAGAACAAGAGGGGAAAATATCATTAGGATGTCACCAGGGCCAACACGGTATGCAACATCTCGTGTGGATGACATCAAGTCCAGCTTCCAACTCTTTTTACCAGAGTCCATTGTGGAAATTATACTGGCGATGACAAACCTGGAAGGGGGGCGTGTGTTTGCGGACACATGGAAGGCCTTGGACCAGGTAGACCTCCAAGCCTACATGGGTCTGTTGATTCTAGCAGGAGTACATCGTTCCAACAATGAGGCTACAAAAAGTCTGTGGGATGCAGAGTCAGGGAGGCCTATATTCCGGTCAACTATGTCCCTGCAACAGTTTCATGTCCTCTCAAGAATGATCAGATTTGATGACAGAGCTACACACACACACACACACACACACACACACACACACACACACAATGTGTTCATGTTGATGTTCTGATGTTCTGTGAATTTGGTCTCTGTTTTGATTTTTCTACAATAAATGTTAATTTTGGAATACAACTTTCAATTTCTGTCTATTCACTGCAGTTATTCATGTAACCAGTAGTCTGAGACATTGTTTACAGGTTAAAAGGGAGTTAAATACAATTTGGTGACGATCAATGGTTTTTGTGTTAATGTAAGGGCAGTTAAAACAGGCCGGTCAAATTTGACCGGGAGCACCAAAGTAAGGGGGGAGAAACGAACACGACACAAAGGTTAAAGCTAAAAAAAAAAATTGCAAATAACTTCTCATTAGAGACAAACCTTTTGCAGAGGATCGAGCCCTCTGCATCTCATTTGTATGTGGAACAAATGAAGAAGCAAACTCTGTGACAAAGAAGAAAAAGGCCCAATCATTGTGTATTTCTTCAAGATGCAGATGCCTCGTTTTCCTGCTCCTGAATACCAACGATATGCAGATGATCCAAAGCAACTCTAAATTTTTCATCATCCCTATAAGGAACCTGTCAAATGCACCTCCAAGACAAATGCTCCCGTAATTAGACCTGGAGCCTGACTTAGGTGGGGCGGTGTCTACAGAGCATCAAGTTCATACCAGGTTATATCCAGACTCATGGTCTCAGAAGAGTTCTTCTCAGGGCGTGAACTGCTGAGTGATGAATAAAAAGTGCCAGCGTGATTCGCAGCCAGTGCTGTTTTCATGGCTCAGATGAAAACGATAAAGTCGGGCAGCTTTGAGAAAATCTCATCATTAGTCCTCTCACAGGCCGGGATTTAATTATCTACACATCCAAATTGTCTGCTTCTCCCTCCTCAGCAGATTATTATGCTCCTGGAGGATCATAACCATGATGCCTTTCACCGCTTTCAGCGCCTGCATGGTAAAAGAGCAAAATAAGGGTGTCATCTTCTGGTACGTGTGTGTGAGACTCCCCTCATCTGGTTTATTTTCCTTGATAGGCAGATGGTTGGATTGGGTTGGCTGATTAATAGATGCGTCTTTGCAGTTTGTGAGTCCGAACGTGTACTTGCGCTCCTTGGGGGGGTCGGCAAGCTCCAGAAATAGGTTCATGAAAAAACACATCGAAAATTGACCCAGATGTGGAAGATTCTCATCGTGCTTAACTACATCAAATGGATCCCCTGACAAAGACAGAGTGCAATAATGACAAGAGGAGTTAAACAGGGCTTGCTGATTAAGAGCCAACAAAAAAAAGAAGAAAATAAAGGAGGACACAAGAAAATGAGGAGATGAAGAGGAAGAGGGAGAGGTAGAGAAGAAGTTGAAAGTGAAGGCAGAGAGAGGAGCTTATTCCTCCTCGGTGAGCATTGTTATTCAGCTGCTTTATGTCTTAATGTCTTATGTCTTGATCACACTGACTCTGGTGGGGCCTCATTAGCTCAAGGCAGAGACCTTTGCTTTGCCTCGTAGGGAAATACACAAGTAGTGGTATAATATCAGTTCAAGGTGACAACTTCAAAAGCCAATAGCCTTCAAATATTACAGGGTCTTCTGGTTTTATTGTTATGATGTGGATAAAAGACTACAGGTTCCCATGTATAGGTATCATATCAAGTGGTGAAATAGATAACTGCAGAAAATGCTCAAAGATGAAACATGAACATGAAAACACAACCCCCTTGACTTAAAGAGTGTAAACCCTGGCCAAGGCTAAAGCCTTATCTCGCCATGTAGAGGAAAAAAATGATCCTGGATCTGCTACAGAATGAAATGGGTTCTTGTTTGGGTCATGTCCTATCTCTCCTCAAAATTGATTCAGGGTTTTTTTTGAGTCATCCTGATAAAACAAATGGCTGTGAAAACAGAAAGCAATTTCTATAGCTCATGCTAACGTCACTCTCATCAAAACATGCGTCTCTTTGCCAGATCATAATCAGATTATCATAATCAAAGGGGAAAAGCAGCATTCAACCCATAATTGACGACCTCCTGCACCTGATCACAGATCTCTTGTGAAGTTGTTGGACAGGTTTTTGAACTTTTAACTGCGGTCAACAGTGGCAGTTTGAGCATTATTAATCGTTTTAGTATATTTATTTTGTCAAAAGATCTGTTACAAACTTTGGGGAGCTTGTATCAAAGACAAGATGTTGGTGTGGGTTTGTTGTCACCACTAACTGTTGAAATACATTTGATTTGGACCTTGTGAGTCATCTTTGGTTTACCTTTGTTAATCTTTGTTTTGTCGTGGATCGCTATGAACTTATTTTTCTCTTTGAATGTATTTCCTGTCTTTGTTTGGCTCCTCTGATTGTCTTGAACCTGTTGTAATGTGCCACACCTGAGTTCTATTATCTCTGCCTCTTTTTGTGTATATGGTCTCGTGCTCCACACTTTTCTTCATCATTTTCCTTGTATTTTTGATCTGGATTTTCCTTGCGTTTCCATTTTGCTGGTTTGTTCACATCACATGTTGGATTTCCTCGTGCTTCAGTTTTTCTGGATTACACCATGTTTCAGGTTTGCTTTTTTCAACTTTTTTGTTCACTTCCTGCCAACAGCACATTTAATTAAATCCCACAAACCATATCTGCCATGCTGTTTTGTTCTGATTGTAGGTCTGCCAGAAACTCTAAATGTAACATCCACCCTCTTTTTCTTCTTCTCTCCTGACCTTCCTATTATCCTGTCTTGCCGCCCACTTTCACACCTGTTCCCACTTTCCATGATCTCATCCCAGCTGCACCTCATTCCACCATCAACCTTGGACTATATATGTTTGTTTCATTTCATTGTTCTGTTTGTCAGTGAATGTACCTGAGTTTTTTTTCTCTGTGTGTTTTTGTTACCTGACTTCGGTCTCCCTGAGCTTTGTTTCTTTGTTTTTGGCCTGAACTGAATCTGTCTGCGAGCAAGCCTTTTTTTTTTCTTTGATTAACTTCACTCTGTCAGCCAGCCTTTCTGTCTGCTTTTGCGTCCAACTCTTGCCTCTGCTGTTACCAACGAAACATGACATGAGCCACATTATTCTACAGGGGTGCAGTAACACTCAGGAGTATTTTCATGGTTTAGGGTAGTTCTGACTGCAGCTCATAAATAAAACAGAGATTTGTGCGTCTTTCCAGCCATCTGCAGCACCGTACTTTAACTTTTCAATTCTTCTTTCCACTTAAAGTAGAACTTCACAAAATAACATTGCATTTTTCTTTTTTTTTTTTCAACAGTTTTGATTGTAAACATCTTTTTGTGTAAAATGTTACTTGAATAGGAAAGGGACTTAGCCCAGGTTTTAGTTTTAACATGCATGTTGTGGCTTGAGGATAAAAGTGCACAATGTGAGTGCAGAGGTTTGGTTGTGCAAAAAGGACAACTGAATATAGCATAACATGATTTAGAAGTCCTATGGGGGAAGAAACATTAGCAGCTGAACCAGCTCATTTAAACTATTTGCATTTTAAAAAGAATATGTAACAATTCATCAAAATGTCTAAATATTTTGTTGACGTATACTTTACCCACAATGTTTCCAGCAATGTTCAAAACCAGAGAAATGCCCAATTTTACTCAAAACAATGGGACATTTAATTTGGTTTGCCTATCACATGCATCATTTCAACTTTGGCCTTGCCAATCCATGCTATAACTTCCAGAGTGAATGACGTATGATGAAGGAAAAACAGACTGCTAGCCAGTTAGCTGTGTTTTTGTTCCACTGTTTATTTGTAACACTATTGCAATGGTGGTGAAGACACTGATCCCATGCTGCTTCATGACATCATTAAACTGGGTCTTTTATTAGAGTATTGATTAAAAGACACCTAATGGCTGAAGTTGCATGTTATATGTTTTTGAATGTCACAATAATCCATACTTGCATAGGTACACAGTGTATGTACGCTCAATATTTTATTGCACAATATGTGTAAAACAAGAACTATTCAGTCTGAATTTATGATGGGTGTTTATTGCACAGCTGGGATAATGACTTTATAGTTTACCTTCTCTGTTGATGGCAGTTTAAAACCTGTTTAATTGCCTGAGTGTTTAAGTTTCACGCCATTAGACTTCCTTTTGGCAAAAATCACAAGCAATTAACTTGGTGAGAAAGATGTAGTGTTGCTACTACTGATAGAAATGAAGGCCAAAACAAAAGAAGGCAAAATGGGACACAAGTTTGGAAAACCACTTGAGTTCACCTCAGAAGTAACTTATGACATAGGACACAGTATATTTCTGTGGCAAGGTACATTAACCAAGTAGCTCTAACAGGCTTGGGGGAACATATTCCTCCCAAGAGTTTAATATTAATGCCTGTCACTCATCTATTTTCACAATATGTCTGTCATCCCTCATTTCATTTGAAACTGAGGGATGGGTTGTCTTTGAGACCCCACAGTCTTCTGTCAGACAACTGGTCACAAGCACCAGAGTGATTGTTGGCCAGTAATATGCTGAAAAGCCAGCTTGAGGCTATGGGCTGAATGGTTATGACTCAGGTTATTTCATTTGTCTCACTTTATGTTGTTCCAATGCATAGGGAGTTTGCAGTGCAGTAGAGCTGCATCAAATATGGTTTCGACCTTGACAGATATTCAAGAACACAACAAACATTTGGTTTTGGATAGTGGATAACAATAACCCTACATGCAGACACTTGCATAGCTGAAGCACAGTCTTCAAGAAAGAACTAGATGGGATAAAGGAGACAAATATGCTTCTGTACACTAAAGAGCAGGCTAGAACAAGGGCAATTAGCTTAACATGGCATACAGACTGAGCAAAGATGCAATGGGTTACGTAATGAGCTTCAGGTGCTGCTAGTTTATTTTCTTTACCTTTGAACAAAGCCAGTAACTGTATATCATGTCTGCAGTTGTTATGCTCAACCAAACTAATCTCTAGCTTCTTAGTTCTATGTTGTACTAGGTGCAGATAAGGGGTATCTAGCTTGTCATTTCCTAAACTGTTGAACAGAATACAGGGCCATTTAGGTGTTTTTTTAAACATATAGTGAACTCTGCATCTCCCTGTTCCATATTCTTTCTTTATCTGTATAATCTCTCCATTGTTTTTCTCTACACCTGTTCCTCTCCCTCATCTACCTTTCCCCTTTCTCTCACTCCCTTTGTGTTTTTCCCAGAGGTGCAGCCATGTGGATTAATTCAAGACCGTCACTGCAGCAGAGAATCTGCTGCCGTACAGATATCCTGAAGGTCGTCAGAGGGTGGCTGTAGATGCCAAGGCCAGACAAAGACACCATGCTGTGCCTTGATTTGTGTTGTTCTATACTCATGCTTGATATTTTGAGTGCATAAGTGAGGTCACTCCATGGACAATGTATAAAGATGGATGATGCGTCTCCACTTCCTCCTGTTGAATGCAACAACAAATCATGTATGTTGTCATAGTAGTCGCAAAAGTGGTAGCAGTAGAAGTACTAGTAGTTACCTAGAGCTGAGGTATCTTGTCCTGCCGATCAAAGTTACAGACAAATTGCAAGTCAGTCTCACCTGTCAATCATTACCTTTCACCTCATTTTCGAAGTGACAAATAACGAAGTAAGACCAAACTTGTAACATGAACACTCGAATATAGATCAATATGATAAGAACTACCTAAGATGACAGAAAACAACCATGAAAATAATTAATTTAATGTGGACTTTAACAGTTTAGTTTAGTCCATGTCCCATCCACTTACATGATGGAGGCATGGTTTATAACCAAAACTGCAGCCAGCCACCACAGGGTGATCAAGACGCTATTCTTAAACAGTCTGTGGTTCAGTGACAAGTCTAGCAACATGTTATGCTAACATTTACTGAGTACACAGATACGGTGCACTCAGTATGTTTCTTCAGTATGTACTAGAAAACAAATCGTCTCACACATATTTTCAAATTTGTGAAAATGGCAGTGGAGGAAGGAGGCCGAGTTGTCAGAAATGTAATTTCCATGTCAAATGTCACAGGGGACACACAAGAAAGTAAAAAGTTCATTTTAAAGTGAAGTGAGCAGATGGTAGATATTTTGGCAGGTGGCAGTTGGTCATGTTGCGATCGTCATTTCTGATGAGTGCACAAAGGCCATATTTGATTTGTTGAAATACAGGCACCACTCTGGAGAATATAGTGTGTACAAAGCGCGGATCGACTGATGTATCCTATAAGCTGGTCACAAGAGACAGCCGCACATGTCTTTTTCACCGCCCTCAACACACCACACCATCCAGTTTCAGCTTTTATCACGCTGAAAGGCAGCATCAAAGTCACAGTCAACATGGTGCAGTTGCTCGCACACACACACACACATTCTCTGATACAGTGTATTACAACAACGTATTTGGTGCAGGTCATGTGTGGTCAGCCATAGTTCCCTGTTCAGTGATGAAGGATACAGCAGCAGCCTGTTCACAGCTCAATGTGACCTGCTGCACAGTAAACATTTATTGAGCACTGTCACACTTCATTTTCCTGCCTGTGTAGCTCCGTGAATTTAATAGTATCGGAGTAGAAACCAGGAAACTGACAGATTGATGTCGTTGGGGATGTAGAAAACACACACGTCTTTGACCATATATAATGTACTGTTCAGTGAGGAGAACTTACTCGAGGAAAGTAACAGGTGTCTTTGAATTTTATTTGATCATGTTTACTATAATTCTTCATTTCATCATAGGAATACCAAACAGCCTTCTTGCATCTGTGTTGCTAGCTCACCTGTGAACTATTCATTATTCCAGCTGGTCAGTTTGTCTCTGAAACAACCTGAGTTCTCAAAATCAGTCTCTTATGCCAATGCCAATTTTATAAAATGACTGATGTACATTGTGATCACAAACACCCAAGATGCTGTGAAATATCTGGAGCATAACGTTGCACAGATAACTGCAACACTTATCCTCATTAGTAATTGCTGCTGAGAAAAAAGTCTGGAGACTATTGGTACATTGACTTTGCACATGGGAAACAGAGCAGAGGCAGTATAAGTTTGTTTTTATCTATTGTGTTCTGTCAAAGACACCGCCTGAGCAATGCTCTGGTGAGTTTTGGCTCAATAGACACTGTACATATACACACAGCAGTAAAACAGCATTGGGCAGAGACAGGAAAATTAGGTTTAGTTCACGGCATAGTTAGTCTTATTTTGTTCAGCTCATTTACTGCAGTTTGTTTAGAAAGAGCAATTTGCTCTGAAAGATTGAAGAAGGAAAGCTATTTAAATTTTGGAAACAAATCAAAGGGAAATTCTGCAAAGACACTGACACCAAAAGAAGTCAAGATGAGAAGCAAACAGAAGAACAGGATCACTGCTCCATTGAACTACCAAAAAAAAAAACGGAATTACCTTAAAGCCTCTTTCATAGTTCACCCACACTCCAACTTTTTCTCAAAATGTGTCTGCTTGCCTGAAATCTCCCACACACTCCTGCTAGTTTTGTTGAACCTGTTGCAGGGTGGGACCAGAGACTGTTTATAAAGATGGATTACCCGTCTCCACATCCTCCCTTTGTACAAAAATTAAGACAAAATATTCAACATATGGCTGCTGCTACAGATTCTGAAGTTGTATAAGTAATCTTAGTTGGGTTCATGTTCCCACTGATACATGGTCTAGAACATCATGAATCAGTTGAAAGGCTGTAAATCAATAGATTCCCCTGAAATTTGAATGATTTCCTTCACCCGCTTGAGATATTTGAACATGAGCCAAAGATTTGCATGATCACCGGAGAGGGACCCTGGTACCGGCACAAGTTTGCAGTTAATCCAACAGGCCACTGGTCCGCCTCAGGTAGCACTGGAAACATCAGTCATCCAGCCACAGACTGTGAAATTCCACCAACTGTGTGCTTCTCCATGTGGTCTTGTGGACCCCAACACAATGGTGCTGTCTTCTTCTGCGTTTCCACAACAGTTACAGTGCAGCAGTTGTTACTACAGCCAGTTGTCCTGACTGAAGGTGGGTTGTGATCATGTGCATTTACTCACGTAACACAAGTGATTATGTGGCCGAACTTGTGTGAGTAACCTGATAAACAAATTTGCTTCGAATTCAGTGTGAACAGGAGTTAAGATGATTCTACAAGCACTGGGAGGCGGTGGACAAGAGAGATCAAGGATCCATCACAAACTAACATCCAAACCATCTCCATGACAACCAGTCAATCACTCCATCAATTGATCAGATTTTAAAATTCTTTGTTAATTTATTTTGTTGTCAGTGCTGTAAGATGAAATTCATTTCAGGTCAATCAAACACCCTCTTTTACAGTTTCCTCATCTTGTTGTAATGTCATCTGCACCGTTGGCTTTCCTCTTTATAAAAGGCACTAATGAGCAAACTGCATTGCTGTCTGGCTGCCAGAGACCAGACTGTTCAGTAACTGAGCTGAATAAGGAATAAACACTGTTCATTTAGATGCGTCAAATGAGGGGGTCTTTCAAGAGTCGCGTCCAGAAACTAAACAAAATTAGAAATGCACTTTAGAACCATCAATAAATCAGACTGCTTTCTCATTCAATAGCGTTGTGTGCTTTGTTTATCATTCACTCTGTCTGTGTATTTAGGGGAAACACACATTGCATCTATTCTCCTTTCTTCTGCCTTGCACACCAGTGGGAACATGGAGGCCCACTCTCACACTTGAAAAGGATGCAACTTCAGAGAAGAAAATAAAACCGAATCTGACACCTCTACTGTTAGGTGTGACTGCTAGAGGTGTGTGTGAAAATGTGAGTTTCACCCTGAAATGTGAAAATATCTGTCTATAGAAGGATGAGTCACTGCGGAGGAGACAGACAGAGAAGAACGGAGAGGAACAGAAAGAGAGCAAATAGAGGTTAAGACACTGTGTGTGTTTGTCTTGAAGTGAGTCGGATTAGCGGCTGAACCGAACCCCACTGGAGTTTTGACTCTGACATTTTTGTAATACATGATACATGCTCAGGTGGTGGGAATGACTCGGGAAGAGATACTTTAAAGGAACACCAGCCTCAAGCAGTCATCCAGGTTCAGTTATTATCAATCAGATGCCCTCAATTGCTCCGACATGCAGTTGGATTCCCTTTACAACCAGTGTCGAACACGTTACCTAATCAATTACTAATTACCAAAGGTGTGTTTCTGTCCCTCTCAGACGATTCGATAAGCATTTAGATTCACAGAAAAACGATATGATCTGGTATTAGAATGGCACTCAGTAGAGTCATACTGTATGTGGGGCACATACAAGGCTTCTATCTTGCAATGTTACAGAAAGTAATACAAAATTCCTGCATCCACCCCTTTGACTTGATCCGTGCCGAAATTGAATGGGTTCTTTCTTGGCCCATGTCCCATCCTTCCGAGTTTCAATGAAATCTGTCTGACAGTTGAGCGATCAACCAATGGAAAAAAAGGAAAGGGGTAAAAACATAAACTTGGCAGAGGTGAAAATATAATTCACTGCAATTCCATATGGTTCAGATATGAAGACATTTTAAAATCAAGTTTGACTAAAATAAATAATTATTTATCCTCCAATTTCTATTTTAACATTCTAAATCAGAAATACTCCAGAAAGTTGTAAACACGGTTTAAACCAGTCAACTGACTAGTCCCTACAGAGGATGAATGTGTAACTAAAATGCAACCGACTGTATTGTTTAGCTTTGAAGGTGAATTAGCTGCTAATGCTAACATTTCTTGTCAGTTGTTGACCATCTGATTCTAGTTTTGAGGTTTTACCAGCATATTTTATTCATCACTGCTTGTTTTGAAGTAAAACACGAGATTTCGAAAGAACAGCTTTTGACAGCTCTAATGTTCTTTGTGTAACCAAGTAGTTTATTCTCTGACTTTAAGAATTACTGAAATTGTATTCAATATATAGCAGCAAAACTCCACGGCTTCTAGCTGCTACCATCAAAGGTGCTTTTAGACAACTTTAAACCATCTGTTCTCTTCTGCAATGGGATTTTCCAATAAATCAATATCAATAATTATACATTATGACTTTAATCAATAGCAATATAATAAAAGTTGAATTTACTGTATATGGATGTATTGATTGTGTACTGTCGAGCAGAGCAAGGAGGTATAACATATTGATTGAACTCAGATTTATAAAAGGTTTTGCTGTTACAAGTGTTTGTCATTCTCTGCTCATAAAGCAGAGCTTAAAATGACAACCTGCACAATGTGATATATTAATTGGGATGTCTGTGCAGATTATCAGTCATCCAGGTCATGGTATATCAAGTGCTGAAAAACAAGTCAACTGGACTTGATTGAGTTTCAAGACGTTTCACTTCTCATCCAAGAGTAATTAAGTAGAAATAAAAAAAGACATTGTCATTTCACAAGTAGCCAATCTGAAATCATTAAGTACTTCAATTCAATTGTATTTGTATAGTGCCAAATCCTAATCTAGATTATATCAAAGTACTTTACATAGAAGGTCAAGGCATTAAAAATTATAGAGAAACCCAACAGTTCCTACAACGAGCAAACACTTTAGCAACTGGAAGAAACCTTTAACTTCCCAGCTATCAGCAGCTGATCCAATTTTAGCCCCAATGCTGATTGACCATGTCTCAACCTCTTCAAACTAAGATTTACCAACTAAATGTAGGTAAACCTTCCGGCTTGCAGTTCAGAAGACACAAACTTAGAATAAAACTTTTGTGTTACCTGAAGGCATTTTTCTATTTCTTGTTTGGTATAGGCTAACCACCTCCTCACACCACCCACCCCTCCACCGAGCGAACACACCCTGCAGCAGTCTGCCCTCTGAACGCACAGAGAAGACACAGACACCAGCTCTCCGTCAAACTCCTCCCGGTTAGACAGCAAACACAAAGAAATGGAGCATTACTTGAATTCAAAGTCTGATATGATCAATGTACAATCTCTCGTTACTCATTACTGAAAAGTAATCACATTACTGGAATGTGTACTGCCCAACACTGTGCGTAATAAGTCATCTTTTATATTCTGGTATTGTCTTAAAGTGAGTGTATAATATATGCTACTGAATAGCAGAACACTGTTTGTTCATCCCACATGCAGTTCAGCTGTCCGTGATACTGTCATGTTGTGCGAAACCATCTCCAAACCACAGAGCTCCATGTAACAGGCGTGCAGCAATCCAACAAACAGGAGGGAAGGAAGACAAACACCATTTATGTTTCAGACGTGTAGACAGCAAATATTTGTCTTTTCTTACTTTCTTGCCTCTTTAAATTGAATGTTGTGATTGTGTTTGCGATCCAGTCTCTGTGGGAGGAAATCAATGACACATCTCACTTAGTGAGTGAGCAACAAGTATGTGTCTCAACTCCGAGTCAAACAAGTAGCTGCAACGGTGAACATGCATTATTAAAAACAACTCTGCATATAAGAATGAATTCACTCTGGTCTTCACACTTAATTGGGTGTCCTTTTGCATAATTTATTCTTAATTTGCGATTAATTAAGATCTGTAACCACCCAGCATTATAAATAAATTACAGTAATTGTGGTGTTAATGTATGTACATAATAACAGAATGGCTATGCTATGTAAACATGTGTATTTCTTTCCTGTAAGAGACCAATTAAAATATCTTCCAAGGTCCAGTTGGATTAGAATGTATTGTCTCATGGCTTCATGAACTTCAACTACAAGGTTTAAAATTGCTCCTATGTCTTCAATTAAATCTGCCTTTGAAAATGATGTTAAATTCTAATTAATAGCAGAGATTCAACAGATAAGGATTTATTTAATGAACATCACTACAAAGAACCGATGTGCACAATTTATTTTCTTTGTTCTCCTACAATTTCCACCGTTGCATTGTCTTTGTCAAAATTGTCTAAAATTCACAAAAATCTTCTCGGGTTTGTTGAAAAGCCCTGCTGGTCTGTTTTGTCATTCTTTCCACTACAAAATAAGATTCACTTGTGTACATTGGAAATGCAAAATGTCTCACAAGCTTGAAAAGCCACAACATCAAATAAAAGGCTAGCTATAATAAGTGAGCACAGTCAATAATCATTTAGAACCCATCTCTAATCCGTTTAACAAACCATACTGATGATCCATACGACACACAACAGTAATTCTCTGCAGTTTGCAGAATAAAGTGTGCACTTCCAAACTAAGTGCAATATACACTACATTAAAAAAACGTTGTCAATCAGACTTTTTGTCAACAGACACTAGTATCCCACAATGGTAGACAAGGAAATGAAGCCTCTATTCATTGAGGACTTGGGACACATGCAGTCTTATGAGGTAAATACACGGCAGTGAAGTGAAAAGCAAACCACTTTAAACCTTTGAGAACCTGAGCACATCAGTTTGCACTCAAATCTTAACTTCTGAGTCGTAAGTGGTTCAAATTTGAACAAACAGAGATCGTAGAAATACTGTGCTTGATTCAATGCGACTCCTTTTTTCTGAGGATATCTTTATTTCTGACATCCAACGTGAATAATCCTCCAATAATCCACTTGGAAATCACAGCAAAGAAGATGCTGCAGAATTTACCTTCAATCAGCAGGTCTTTAAGTTTTCCCAAGTATCACAGTAATCCACTGATAGTTGTCCGCGCATCATCAGGTACAACTCATAAAGGAACTACTCAAAGCTAATTTGCCATAACTTTAATGGTATCTCTGTGTGTGGGTGTGTGGGTGGGTGTGTGTGGGTGGGTGGGTGGGTGTGGTTTAAAAATGTGATTATGCACACTCAGATTCTGAATGCACATTTGGAAATTCTTGTATGCCATTTTCAAATCTCTTTTACACGTTAACAAATGTATTTATGCACATGTATACACAATGGTCCACGAACACACAGAAATACTTTTGTACAATATCAGCCACTATAGGGCAGCAGTTTTCTCTATTGTATCAGATTCCTCACTTGTCCATCTCAAGTGTGCTCTCCCGCCCTTTCTGACCTTGTACCTGCCAGAGCATTCAAACCATTAAACCTCTCTCAGTATTTATGACGACTTGTTGTGCCACGTTTGTGTCATATACTTCAATATGTCCTGTTACTGTGCTTTGCCATCTTTACCTTCAGTAAAGTTTGATATGATGATGCTCAGTCTGGTGTCTGGCCTCTTCACACTCCTAAATCCTTAACAGCATGTGTAGTGTGTGAGTTAGTCACTTTCTGTCTGTCTCCATTCAGGTTAGAGGGTCTCCTGAGGTTACAAAACAACAACAAGAAGGGCAGAAAACTCACAGAGAAATAAGGTCCTACAAGGTTAATCAGCAAAAAGACATTTCAGTATAACTCGAATGATTCCTGATTTATAAATATAAAGAATTTATGATGCTACATTCGTATATTATTTAAGAGATGTGACAGAGCCACGAGGATGTGCTGTTTGTGTCACACTCACTTGCTTATGAGCCACCATTAAAAGACAGGGGATGTGAAATTTCATTACACAGATTGAGATCGACTCCATACCAACACCCTGTTTATAATGTGCCTGAGCTTAATGTGTGTGTGATTAAATCTAAAGACTGGAATTTACGAGTAACCACTGCAGATGAAGATAGATGAAATGTTAAACGCTGGTTTTTTTCATTAACCAATCAGACGGTGAAAAAAAGTAAACATGAGTGTAAAGCGGACATGTCAGGATGTAAATAAAAAAGATGTACGACGTATCTCCGCTTGCTCCCACAACCTAGAAATTAAGCTAAAATATCCTTCGACACTTCCATCTTGCACATGTGGCACATTTTTAAGAAGATTTACATTTTTTGGGGGGTGTTATACATCTATCTTTATCTTTATTCGGTTTCATTCAGCAACATTTGACATGTAAGGGGGCAGGCTATGACAGTCTGTCACAGTTATGAGCAGGAGTTTCTGGTTGGAGTTGTAACGGCAAAATCTTTGGTACGGAAGGGGTGTGGTGTGCACCTGGTGCTGCTACGGCAACCTGTGTGATTTGCTGCTGTTTGAGAAATTCAGCAATCTTCTACACCATGAGTGATGTAACGCGCATGTTGAGGCAGAGTCGCTGCCAGAAACCGGGGATGGAACGAGGGTCCATCAACACGCTTGACCAATCAGGAGTCAGTCTCAGCTGTCAATCATGACGTTTCACCTTGTTGTTAACTACCTAAAATGGCAGAAACCTTTTCTTTGAGAAAAAACATTGATGTTATCTCCCATCCAATAACATGGATGAGATGGGATTTTGGGGAGCAGTCATGTTGTCCATCTTTGTATACAATCTATGGTGTGAGTCAAATGAGTCACTCCGGTGTGTAAAGTAATGTTGCTTCCTTATTGACTAGCCATCACCTGAGCAGTGATATAGTTTAAGTTTACATTAAGCTTTCAAACGTTCTTAATGCGCAGCAGACAAAGACCAAAGTGAGACTTAAAAAGCATTGATGTGTGGTCACCAGGTTGTGACCTGACGTAACTCACCTCTCCACATCGATCCTCCCAACTCTGCCGTTAATATTCATCACCTCTGCAGTAGCTCACCCACAAACGCCAACTTTTTTACATCTAAGCCGATGTAAGTTAAAGCAATTTGTACACATTAACTTGGTTATATATTTATTATTTTTATCTGTATCAGTCTGGGCTCATGAAAAATTCATCCCGCGTGGCTGACGCTGGAGGGACGGAGGAGGAACTGAAGTGGCACGGACAACGTCAGAGACATCTTTTTTAACTTGCGTGCTTGTTGTAACCACAAAAAGTCTTGTATATTTCATTAGCTTTTGCAAAAATGTATAAAAACTTAAAAAAGGTTTAAAGATTATTACATTTCCTGTCCAGTATAACTTTTATCCAACGTAGCATCCCTGCACTTTTGTAGGGGGCATGATTTAAGTCATTTATAGATTAATTTCATCTTCAATAAATATGATTTAAATGGTTATCACGTCTTTAATGTCTGTAATAATATTACGATGCCAAAATTAACTACAGAAATTGCTGCATATATCTCATACAGTGACCTATGAATACCTTGATGGAGATATGCCACTTTTTAATTTTTTATATAAAATACGACAGAGAGTTAAAATTGCCCTTTTCATTCTATTCCACAAGCCTTTTAAACTCAATGCATGATGTTTTATTTCTCTCTATCTCTTCAACAAAGAGCTGCATATTTAACCCTTTAAGACCCAAAAACCTTCACGAAGGAATAAAAAGCAGGTTGTGTGTGGCCAGGGAGATAAAACCTGGATCAATCTGTATATCATTGCTACTGCTACTGAAGTGTAAATGCTGTGAGTAAATAACTCCAGGTGTCTCAGATAAGCACTTCAACATTTTGTGTTGGACAGTTAGAAAGCATAGTTTGTACTAGTCTTTTAGAAAAATGGATTAAACCAGTAAAGATTCTGATGTCTGTGTAATATAAATTGTTTGCGGTTCAACATTTAACACATTTGAAGAAAAACAGCTGATAGCCATTTGATCCTCTTCTTTTCTACCCCCCGTCTCTGCTCTAGTTCCTACACACTTCCCTGCCTCCTGTGATATGCAGAGCTATGACAGGTATCAAAGCAGAGTTCCTTGTCTGAACACGAGTATATAGGAGACGTGTCTGATTCAAGTCAGTAAGTGGGTCTGGGATTTGCTGATCCGTCACTCTCCTCTGAATGCACAACATGTCTGGCTTGTACGCCTTATTTTATTTTTTTTCTTCCTGCCACTGTGCGTCTGTATATCGCTAAAGGGAGTGACAGACACAAAAGTTCTACAAGAATGAGAAAATCGAAAAGCCGAAGCTAACTTGCAACTATCACGGTACTAAACTAACAAAGGTGCTGTAGCTCTACAAAAACGAACAGGATAACACAGATGTCACAATACTCCCACCTTTATTTTGTATTTCTATTGTTATTGTCTTGGTCTGTACATATTTCTATTTTGGCTGAACTGTCACAAAACCCAATTTCCCTTTTAGGATCACTAAAGTATTTTTTTGTGATTCTGATAATGGACATAATAAAATTGACAGCATTTAATTTATGGTTTAAGCTTGATTTCACCTGTGGAAATAAAAAAAATTGTGGTGCTTGGAGGAGGGGCTTAGACTACCCACACACATTCCACCCACCAAAGACCTGAAGAGAGTTGGAAGGAAGTGGCTTCTTGCTTCTGAAGTTTCAGGACTGCCAAGACCTCGGTCTTCCAGAGAACTCTGCAGGCAAGGAGCCCTGAGCTCCAAACATCACTTCTGTTGTAAAACATGTGCGTATATGAAGCAGCTCTGTCTGAGGACATTGATTTCTAATCTGTCTTGAAAAAAAGAGTGAACTCACTGAGCTTCAGTTGTCCTTACTTGGATATGAGTTGATTACATCATGGATCTGTCCACAGAGAATATCCTTTGTCTGACATATATGCTGATAGTCAAACCAAAAAGCTTGGAGAACAATAGAAGTATTTCAGTATTATATTAAAAGGGAGGGGATAGATAGCAGTCTGCATCACTAAGTCATGTAAAGATGGCGATAATCCTTATGAGATTGGAGACACGATGTTCAAGGGACAGGACGGCATCTCCCAACCACAACACAAAGCTTTAATCTGTATGATTCCTGCAGAGGCCGCTTAGGTCAACCATCTGTGAAACTTTATTAGGTTCACTATAAGGTTCATTAAAAGGTGTATAAGTAACACACGGGTGACGTCTCTGAACGGCAGACGATGTGGTGGTTTCTGGGTTCAGTTTCAACATAGATTTGAATGTGAGTGCAGATTCTCACTCATGAGCGGTCCCTGGTGGTGAGGGGCCGTCTACCTTTAAATAGACGGTGTTCACTTTTTCATATAAATCAATGTCATGACATAGAGACATCCCAAACGATTGACTTTACACAAGCATAGGCCAAGCAAGGTCGATGATGGTATTGTGAGCCATGTTCAACCTATATAGATTTTCATACATGTGGTAATAAACTTGAAATTAAAACCGAACACTTGACATTAATGTATTTAAGCAAAGATCTGTTGTATAACTTTAAAGTTAACAACTAAAACAACATTTAAGTGCAGTCTCTCTTTAATTTGGTCCTTTTGTTACTGGGTAATTTAGTAGCACCAGGGGCAGAGATCATCGATTTCTGCTTCACCTTTATCGGCTTCACTCACGCGTTTGTACCATTTCTCTCCCTCTGAACTGTAATCTCCATTGACACCACAGATTGAAGTCCTATCGACAGAACCACTCAAGGATGCGGACGTCATTCCAGCATCATCTGTCCCTCCTGTGCTCCTGGAACAGGTCTTCAAATATTTCATTGTTCCCTTTATCACCCACTGATCCAGGTCCCTGCTGCTGAGGAGTCCCCACGCTTCACTAATCGTCCTTCTCTGTAGTGACAGCACGATATCTGCTTTTCACCACATGAAGAGGAATTACATTTTACATTTCTGTCACATCTGACTGGATAATCTTTTCTGCTCTGTAGTCTGGGACGCCTCTGAGTGGCATTTGGCAAACTCCACCTGGGATCTGCTGTCTTTCAGTCTTTTTTTTTTCATCCATTCTACTAGAAAGACCAGGATCCACCAACTCTGCAGAGCAAATCTGCAACAGAGGCAAGCTCAGGAGTGGAGTCTTTGCCACACCCCTGACCTTAGTTGTCCTGAATTTGGCCAGATGGTCCCCTCTACAATGCAGCAGAGCCCACTGTGCTCCTGAGACCTTCCACAATTTTGCAAGGTTTCGTATCCAACCTTGGATTCATACTATAGATTGTAAAGAAGGATGGACAGCATGACTTCTCTCCAAAAGTGAAGCTTAAGCATTTAAATTGCCCCCTAGTTGCTCCAAATTAGCAGATGGGACATGGGACAAAAAAAGTAAAAGTACTTGAGAAATAAATCTGCCATTTCGAATAATTCTAATCGCAAAGAGCTGAGCATGTGGAGCAGGACACTGATAACATGTCTCCATCCCCTGATTGCTCCGGTGCAGACTCTGGATACAAATGAGCAAGATGGCAGCGTTTATATCCAAAATATTTTGGCTTCATTTCTTGATAGTGTGATAGAAAGTGAAGACCTGATGTCCATGTTTTATACACAATCTATTATTCATACAGTTAAAATACTCTGACAGGTCAGAAAAGAGTTCTTTGGGTTCGCATACATTTGGTTTCGGCATGAGCTCTTATGAATAGATGACCACAGATGTATTTTAATTAAGTTGAGGAAACAGGATGTATAGGAGTTGATCTGTGGCATATTGATTTTAAGTCGCTGGTAGAGAGGCGCATGTCTATCCATAAATTGATCAGCTTTGTCTGACGGCACTAATGAGTTACGGGAAGTGGCGAGTTAAAGTCATGTGACTGAACAAATGGGCCTCAAGGGACTTCTGCCATATTTCCAATTCTGTTTGTGATATCTAGAGTTACAGTATGGTCTCAGATAAGGATGATATTGAATTAGAGGGACAGAGTTTGTCCACATGCAGCTGGAAAAATGTGGGTTGACCCCCAACTGGCTGAAGTATCAGGTGTTTTGTTAATGAGTGGGATTTGTACCAAAATTTCAAAGTGAAGAAAATTAAAATTCTCTCAGTGCAGTGGTTTGTGGAATGGTTTAAGGGGATTCACAAACTAGGCATTAGTCTTCATTAAGCTTATGAAGCTGTAGCTGCCATATTCATAGATTATCATTCATCGTGATATATTGTAGAGGGGGGAGACTGTGGACGCCTCTAATGCAGCACAGCCTGCTTCACGTCAAGGGTTGTCACAACACCGGAATGTCAGACTTGGGTACAACACCTGTATAAAAAAAGGTCATGTTAGGTTGAGCACTATTTCTCATGTAATACTTTTCTTATAAATAAATAAATCTTATATAGGTTATTTATTAATACAGTTGGCTGTACACAAAAACAGCGCCCAGACCCACCTGTAAAATGCCATAGGTGAGGATCATGTGTTGTTCCTTGTTTTGTTTCTGTGATGTATCCTCGGATTGAAAATCTGATTGTGGTTCTGCTTCGGTACTTTTCAATACTATCAACAGTAAAATGATCAGAGATTGTATTGTTTTGAAAAAGTGGCAATACTTTTGAAAACCCCATAGTCAACATCTCCAAAATTTAGACAAGTTACTCTTTTGTTATCCCTCATGTTTGTTGACTTTTTTTTAGTTTTGATTATCCTCTTGTGTCACAGAGTTGCCATAATGTGTCATCCCCTCTGTCTAATTGTCTTGTTGGGCATTTTTGGTCTGTGAATTTCCCTTTTGTCTTTGCCAGTTCATCTTGATCTCCTGTGTTCAGTGTTGACCTGTATGACTGTATGACCAGTTTAGCCTGCTTGTGATTTTTGCTTTAGCCCTCCATTTTCTGGATACCTATGGCATGGAGGTCAAAAAATACATCCACTAGAGGACAGCGCAGAGTCGATGTTCTGACAACAACAAACATGCCAATGGTGGAGGAGGTTGTGATAAAATAGCGGGTGCATTGTAAACAATAACGTAACATCATATAAATGCTTTTTCTTTTAACTTTTAACTCCCAAAGTCTATATAGTCTCAAAATATTTGGATATTGTTGAAATGTATTCTTCATGTGCAATGGTTATTTCTGTTTAGCTGTAGGCTACACTGCCCCCCACAAATTGCATTGTGCACTGTATCATTTTCGCCTCTATCTGCAAGCTCAAAGAAGACCTGCACAAACAAGGATTCAATTAAAACAGAGTACAGACAGAAGGCTCCGTCAATCTCCATATACGCATCTAATATTGAGCATTAAATGAGCCTCAAGTCTCCATCAGAGTCCTTGCCTGTTTTGGTCTAGTGTGATGGCTTGCTGTTTTTGACTGGACTGCAACTGTGAGTGTCACTAGCTGACTATGAAAATGAATTAGCGGGAACTATTTCTTTCCCTCCACAGAAACACCACTCTCATTCAACTGACTGCATTGCAGCTGACACGGACACAAATGAGATTCTAATCTTCCCTCTGAGTGATCATTTACAAGTGCGTGTGCGTGTGTGTGTACTGCAGCTGAAATCGCAGCACAGCCATTGTCTGTAACTTATGTGTATGATGACATTGTGGTTATAAAATCAGAATTTCATCAGTGCAGAGCAGCAGCTTGGATATAGCCTTTGTAGTTGCAGTTCCATTGTCAGTCAACAGACTCATAAAAATATGTAAATGAGAGCAGCTTTATTGGGAAATTGGCTGCAGTAAAATATTGTAAACAGGAGCACAGAGAGATGGAGTGAATCAAACAAATGAATGGCTGAAATCGGTAGACAGTGGGCAGAATGCAGACACGACGCCATGACATCATATATATGATCATTTTACGTATTCTAGTGACTTTTAGCAACTTTTCAGGCAGGCATGAGCCACTCTCCTTTCAAGGCAGTCCTTTGCAGGAGTTCCAGAAAAGTTTTTTAACCACACACAAAATGTTGCACAATGTTTAATCCATTGACAAGGTTGTGACATAATGTTTGAGGAATCCTTTACCTCTGCAGGGGGACAGCAAACCTGCATTTGTCAAATATGCAGTTGATCCTACAACTTAAACCAAAATACCTTCACGTGTTCACGGAGAGTCACAGAATTTTGCCAATCATGTTGTCGAGCTTCTCTATCGCTGTCAGCTGACAATTAAGTGATATACCCAAACTCAAATCCTCTTATCTGGAGCTCACCTGAGTCCAATGTATTCCTATTGATCCCTTCTACCACCACCAGTGTCTAAACACCAGGGGTGGTTCTTACACTATGCTGCCACGCACCCTTTCTACCACGTCACAACTGGTTTAAGCATCAGTTCGTGTGCATGGCAATGCATACATGAAAATATATTTCCACCATGTTTTAAAGTAGGTTTTATGCAGTTAACACATCAATTAGCTTTACTCTTCAAGCAACTATAAGGTTATTTGTGTGCACTAGCAGATCCTTATGTATTAAGTGTATATGTATATATGAATTCATTGTCTATTGAAAAAAGTGCAGTCTTATCAGAATTAACCAGAAAAAAGTACATTACTCGACTGACAATCATATACATACATGTGCATTACATGGCACACAACATGTATAAACAACATGTATGAACAACAACAGCTTCCACAAATCTGCATCCCACAAAAACACAAATTTTACGAGGAAAAAACTTGGATATTCTCTGAGATTAAAGTGGTACATTTATGAGAAAATAGTTTTCGTTTTGTCAATGACAGCACTTCAGTGTGTGAGGTTGGGTCGACCTCATCACACCACAGACGCTGCAGTGTTCTGAGTGTTATGAAATATCCTTGAGCGTCCATTGTGTTGTAGCTCCTGATGCACAATTCACAGTAATGTCTATTCAAAGTCCAGATGCTTTTGTTAATATGTTCATTCTGAGCTGATACCATGAGAATTTCCTCAAGTGGCAGCGTCTGCAGCGTGAAGAGGTTGAACTGAGGCAAAAACCAACACCTTTTTTTTCTCTCATAAATTTGCATCTTCACTCTCAGAATTTCCTTCCTCTCTGGGTTCTGCATTGTTTTTTCCTACAATGGCCCGAATACAGCATCGTGATTTATCCAGTAATATGTCAAAATATATGAAAAAATATTGCCCATGAGGTCATGGCAAACACATAACTTCCCCTCCCACTTTCAATCCCTTTATCACTGCTGCCACTCTTCTTTGATTCCTCGAGAGCATTCGTCTGTTTGTAATTTACACAAGAAAGAGATGTGTGATCAAAGGGGAGGAAGAGAACAAATAACTCAAAAATAACCCTTTTTTTGTGTTTTTTTTCTTCGACAAAGGCACAACCAGGCAGCCGAGAGGTTTTTCTTTTTTTTGGTCGAGGTGACATATCTGAAGATGGCATCACACCTTTCAGGTGAGCCTATCAACGTCTTGGAACAGCCTCCCTATAACAGACTGGCTCCCCTGGGGCCTCCTGCTCATAGGTGTCAGGTTTGGGAGTGTGAGTCATTCTCTTCCTGAGATCTCACCAGTGCAGCACCCAGCAGACTGCCAGAATGGGACCGGGTATATTTATAAAGTGGAATAAAGACAAGCCTGCTTGGAAGAGGGAATTTAAAATCAGGTGTGGAGTCAACGGAGCAGATATAAAAATGGGGCTACACAGTATCTCTAAGCTGCAGAGATCTTCCTTTTATTTGAATCCACTCTGCAGTAGATTTACTTGGATGAGCAGAGTCCTGCATCAGCTGGCGGACAGCCATGCTGACATTATCCTATGAGATACCTGGATACGAAACTGGGAATTCATTTTCCCCTGTTGATGACAGCCAGCTGTCCAGAGCCAGCAGCAACAAAGTAAATCATGATGCTGCATGCACAGTTGTGGGGATGTTTTCATGTTGTTGTGCAGCGGCCATTTTTTATGCCATATGTTAAACTGCCCCTGACAATTTAACCTCAGTTTCATCATTCCACAAAACATATTCCCAGTAGTGGTGTGTCAAGGTTATTTTTGACTAAATTGAAATGTGCAGTGACATTGTGTTGTTGTTGTTTTCTATCTCTTTTTTTATCAGTCTGTATTTATGAGCTTTTATAATATTATAAAAATGCAGTATATATCACTTTACGAGACTATAATAATAAAAATGACAAAATCTGTCCTAAAAGAATAAACACATTAATCGTATGACTGAAATTAAGCATTAAGCACCCATAAAAACAATCCTAAAAGATATTATGTACTACATCATCTATATACTTTAAATACACCTTTTACACATTTTATTCAAAACATTATAATACTTGTATATGCATTTATTGATGTATAGGTGCTGCATAGTGTTCTTGATGTTTATGTTGTCATATTATTATTATTAGTATTATTATTAGTAGTAGTAGTCTGTTTCTGTTTGGAGAGCAATTAGTGCTGTCTGATGATAGACCCCAGACTCCATTCAAGCATTTGCAGATAGTACATTCATGAACATCCAGCTCCAATGATTCGTTCTACCCTTTGAGTGCTTCTTCTTCTTCTTCTCAGTTTGGTTAATTAGTGGGTGGCAACCAACGTCGAGGTGCATTATGGCCATCTACTGTGTCCAGGGCCGGCCACTAACTGCAAAGCATAGATTAGCCACGGTTGTTAAATTGGAGACAATACATTTCTCCAACTATGGATTTATTGATATCTAAACTCGCTGAGACGACTTTTGAGCCTTTCCAGCCTCATGCAAATTAAACTAAATCTCTAAGTCTTCTGAGATGTTTTTGTGAGGCACGTTTCACATCAGCAGATGTTTCTTGGAAACAGCAAACTCAAAGTGAGTGTTTTTTTATAAGCCAGAGTATAGCTTTAAGCAACACTTCTAATCTTGTTGCATTGATTGGATTCCAAATAGCGGTAGTTGATGTCAGTAGCCCAGGGATTCACATATTTCCATAGTACACTCTGAGGGATGTGTATTTAGAAGAATTGAATGATTTGTGTACCTATGAGTTAGTTTTTCCCCCATTGTGCTCTGTGTTTTCTTGATTTCTCAGTCCTTCTGTTTGCTGTTTGTCTCCAGTTACCTGCTTCAATCCACATTCAGAGGACTAGTTCTGCTCCATCGCTAATCCCAATCCGGAGACTCCAAAAAACCTGCCTGCACATTACCCCCTGTTCCCTGTCGACCCAGATCACTTTCATCAATGCAACAAATAACAACTTGAACTGTTAAACTGAGTTGGTGTTTCTGCCTTTTTGAGTCCACGAGAGTATAAATCATGATGCTGTATGCAAGTGACAATTGCTGTGTGATAGAATGGATAAGGCTGGTGTTATTCAATTTCTCCTGCTGTCACAAATTCAATAAAAAGACCGAAAACCAACAGCTCGTTCATCCGTCTCTATATGTCGGGGCTTCCCTTGTGTGTATTTGCTGATGATGATAAAAATCACAAATAATGTTTGTTTGTTTGTTTGATATTATATATTCTTTCTCTGACATTGTATTGTGATCATATCTTTTCATTGCTTTAAAGTGTTCTGATGTCCAAAATGTTGTAAAATATTTTTAAAAAATGTCCAATTTAAAAATAATAATCAAATAATTGCCATTTCAGTTTTGATTTCAGCCTTAATGCCCTGTCCTAACTGGATATCTGTGGTGTACTTATCTATTGGGGAAAAAAAAGAGATAGGAGATAGTTTAAAACTTGACAGCTCCTGGGAGTCGCTCCACTGGGAAATTTTTTTCGTTACAGCGCATGTTCGGTTGCCACAGTTCAGGTAAGAGTGGCTAAAATGCTGAGGCCCAGTGGGGCAGTGCCATGCTTCAATGGATAGAGAGGGAGAGGAGATTCAGCGAGCAGCGCCTGGCACGTACACAGTGGGACAGATGGCCATGAGGGTCCATATGGGGCGGAGAGTGTGCCCAAGCTTTCTATTGGCACTCTGTGTCTACATGAGCGCATGTGTGTGTGTGTGTTTTCCTGCGTGTGCATGTGTGAATCGACGTCATTTAGTGTATAGCACCTATATGGATTGTGTATCTTGTGCAGCGTGTGCAGGCAGATGAATGGGACATTTTGCGTGTCCATGTGTGAAGTGCTTTTTGGACACTTCACTTGCTCTAAAATTACCAGCCACCATGGGTCAAACTGACCCACAGCGGGAGTGGCTCGCCCGCAGTAGAGAGGGCCAAGAACATAGCATCACTAACGTCAGTCGGTCAGCAGCCGCACACGGTCGGACCAGCAGGGCACAGCGGCAAACAGCAAGTGTATAAGCATGAATATGAGCGTGACAGTGACCCAGGAAGACCAGTGAAGCCTGCTGTCAAACTCAATGTGAAGAAGAAAACCAAGAACAAAAGAGAATCTGTAAATATGACCCTAATACTTTTACAAAACATGAAACCTGTCTGCTTCATCGACTTGACGAGCATCCACCATAATATCTTTAATGCGAGCACACCTTTGTGTGTGCACTTCCACATATTTTCTTTGTCTGACAGCCAAGTCTAATCGTAGGATCAGTGCCAGGATGTGCTATTAGAAAAAAGGAAATGTGGAATTCATGGGAATTAGTTCTGGAACATGACAAACGAGCGCGGACAGTCGGGGCTCCGAGACGCTCGTGATCATGTCTGATGCAGTCATTTAGGATAAACAGAAGCTCAGGGAGTAATGAGCTTAGTCCCTTTCCTGAAAGGAGCTTTGAAATGAGTGCATAATGAAATGTATAATTTATTTATTCCGAGATGCTGGAGGGCCCGATGAAATAAACATGAGCGAGACGGGGGGAAGGGGAGGGAGGGCAGAGCGAGCGTGAGACAGATAGAGACGGAGGGAGGAGGGGAGTGTGTGATACTGTGGGAGAGAAAGTGAAAATGAAGGGAAATATTCCCTCCAGGTTTACTGACAAACACATGTAGGATGTACATTTTTCTGCTGTGTGTGAGTGTGAGTGTGTGTGTGTGTGTGTGTGTGTGTGTGTGACCTTTGAGTGCACAGTTAGGTCTACCTGAGTAACTTCTTTTAACACCATTGGCTTCTAGTTTTTCAAATCTTATTTTTAAACCTTTTGCTATTTTTTTTACTGCTAACTTGTTCTTATGAAATAAGATGTCTTTGATTTGATTGTAAAGTACTTTGAGCTGCAACTCATGTTTGAAAGGTGCTGTATAAATACAATGAATCTTTTATAGTATTATTATTAGCTCATTAATATATATTTAAAGTGTTTATTTATCCTCTATACTTTTAAGGACAACCTGCTAAGTAAATACCTCAGACACCTATTGATGATGATGAGGATCTAGAGGAGGAACCTTCCATGGCATGTACCATCAGCAGAGAGAAGAAGTGACTGATGGGGACACGACCCCACGTGTCCACAGCAGGATGTAAATTCAGGCTAGTATGGTGTACATGGAACCCCACAACCAACCAAATGGCTGGCATAGCTACAGGAACATCCACGCCAGGTATGGGGTATATTCTCAAGGTCAAAATGGAAGACGCCTCCAAAGGCGGAGCTTTGGGAGAGGACTCAAAATTGAAGGATGAAACACAGACTGTGGATTGTGTATATATATATGTTATATTTATTTTATATACTTAAACCATCTTTCATTTTTGTGAAGTGATCCTCTTGACATTTTCAAAATAAGTACAGACTTTGCATGATAAGTATTTAAGCAGTTGGTACGGAACATTTTGTTTTACCTGAACGTAGTTCTAGAGGCAAAGTCAGGAGATCACAAAAATAATTTCAAGTCATCCATATGTCAAGGAAATAAAGTTGCTTCAAAACAAAACGTGTCAAAAGTATGGTCAGTAGCTGTTATTTCAGTCTGGTCCAAATATTTACACAGACAAAAAAGACGAGGCAGCTCCTTGTTGAGTTGGTACCACCACATACTTTACTCTACATGATCTGTGTTTTGCTATTCTGCTAATTCACCACTCAGGGAGAGCTAATTAGAAAGGCATTACAAGAAGGTGTTGTGTTGATTGCTGAAACATAATTGTGGAGTGAATTTGAAAGATGTTGGTATACTCAACCCCCCTGTGTTGTTACCATATAATGGTATTTCATATAAAAGCAATCATCATCACATAGTGTTAGTTTTATAAAGTACATACATGGGAAATTTAAGTGTATTTATATCGCATCTATGCTTAACACTGGTTAGCAAACCAGCCACCTCACCTCCTGAAGTAGACCATCATCAGGGTTTCAGGCTGTTTTCATGTTCAGCATCAGGTCGAAGCGATGCCGTCTCACTTTAACAGACTGTTTACTAGTAGCTGCAGTCAGTCCATATTGTTGGTTGCAGGGTTGATAACGGAATAAAGGAGTAATAATAGTCTACCATAGCAGTAAAATGTGTGGTGGCAATTTCTGTGAAACAAGCACAAAGTCGAACACGTCTTTCTGTAAGTTTAATTCAGCATCTGCGGATGGACTCATCAGTACACATCACCTGAATGTCATGCACAAATGAGCAAAGAACATAGGAGAATCTGTGTACTTAACACAGCCCCCTCCCACTAAGCATGCAAAGGTATTTATCCCTCTCTTATAGTTTCACTCAGTGGAGGAGACATCCTTTCCTTATGTGTTGACATATTCTGCGGAAGACTTCCCTAAGTGAGACCCCAGGTGTGAGATCCCAAACAGAGATAACGTGAGAAACCATAAAGTTGTGGTTTCTCAAGGCCATAATTCAAAGTCTCTTAATCCATCCTAAACCCTAAAGTTGCCCTTTGACATAAACCATTTGGTCAGGCCTCCACATACACGTCTGCTCGTGCAGTTATGACAAATTTCCAATACAAATTTAAACAGCATCCATTAATAATCAGCAATAAATTCCATTTCATTTCGGAAGGTTTAGGTGCATCACAAATATGAATATTACTGTCTTTTTTAATCACAATGTGACAAAAACTATTAAACCAGTGTAGCCTGTGTGCACCTGCACACACGCTCATCCATGTTGTGTAACATCAGAGTCACAACTGCGCCAGAGTTTCTGTCTGACTTGTTTTCAAGAGTCTACCGAGGCGCCCACATGTCGAGAACCTGACCACAGCTCTGGTTGTCACCCGCAGGTCCTGATTTATCAGTACCGACTGGCACGTACACTATACTTTCCAGTTGTGTCCTGTGAGCCTGGTCTCCACAGCACAGCATGTCACTCTCAATATGGCACATCAGATTTGTGGCGAGCGCAAGCAGCACATTTACTCTCCCAGCGAGGGGGGGGGGGGCGGGTGTGAAGTTAGACAAACACTGGTCAACTTTTTGACAGAGCCGTGGCAGCAATAGATCACTGCCAACACAACAGATTAGATCCATGAAATGATGGGGAAAATATATTCAGGTACTATTAAAGGCTGCCAATTGATTCTAGATGTACTGTTAGCATGCAAATGTCACTCGATCCCAAAATGTTCCATAACTTTTCCTGACAGCCCCCTGGTATGATAAATGCAAGTGTGGATACCTGACCCAACCCCTTCTGGCCAGGTTCGGACAAAATTGTGAAATGTTAATCAGCGTTGGGTCGGATTGATTGCTTTCATGTTTATTTAAGCAGATTGGAAATAAATCAAACTGATGGACCGTCTGTCTATGCAGGGGCTATTGTGCTTGGGTTTATTAGTTACATGACAACAACTGAATGGAACAATGCTTATTAAATGTCTGGAAAATTCAGAGTGGATGTGTTGACGAGGTTTCGAAATGCAATGGACACCAAACTGAGAAAAACAAAAAAACAAATATTAAGTTAAATGTATAAAGAGCTTTTGGCGATTAGGGTCTAAGCTGGTGCTGGTGCGAATGTCCTGTCTCCCTCGGCTCCACTTGGGCGCCAAACCTTGACCAAAGTCCCTGTTAGGATTTTGTTGCAGCTCATTACATTTTAATATTTACGTGTGCGTATACAAGTATGTTTGCTCATATCTCTTGTCTATGTGTAAACCATAAAAATCAGTGTTCTGGACATTTTCCTGTTGTTGTGAACTCGCACAATCTCCTGCTGTGTTCTTACAAGTGAAAGGTAAACTTCGGAAAATCTGAACAGCTGAAGTTTTCATTTACCACAGATTTACAGATGACTTCTTTAAATAGATACTTGTGAATCAGATATTATTTATCAATAGTTTAAATAGAGCTGCATCTTTTTCTCACAAGAAAAACCACCAATGAAAATTGTGTGTTTGGATGAGTAAAGTTTGTACAGTGTCTCGCTGCGATCCAGCTGTGTAACCAGCACATGGAGGAGGACGGACTAAATCTGTGATTTCATGTCTGTCGCAGGCAGCGGAGGTTGTTTTCTTATGAGACATCGTTAACGTGGTGCAGTGCCAATTTAGCAATGACTCTACTGCAGAGGTGGAGGAACACGTGGGAGGAGAGGGGCACAAACCTGTCATGTAACATACACAGAGAAACTGAGAGTGAGAGAAAGGAGGCGAGACTAAGGTGTAACTTCCTTATTATCATCTGCATATTTGTAAAAGCTGCTCAGTTGTTACAACAAAGATGTGCCACCACTTCTCACATCCGTCGCTGCATAAATAAATGAACCAAACAACCCAGAGTTCGTCTTTGCAGCTGCCTGTGTGATTTGGTAACCATGGCATCCTGCTTTTTTTCTGCTCTTAACAATACATGGAGACAAATAAACAAGATCAATTTACAGACGTCTGCGGGAAAAGTTGTGTGTGTGGAGTGAGTTTGAAGTGTAGGCAGTGCAGCAGCTGTTGTGTCTGTGTTCATTAAAAAACAGGAATACATAACTCATGTGGCCAGTGCCGAGGTGATTGGGTTCACTGAGTGTTTCTCAGCCATCATATGTATGAATATTATGTCCTCCACAGCTGCTCGGCTTGGTTTTGAGGAGAAGGTGCAGGACAGCTCGGGTTCGCATTAAAGCAAATCAGTGGTGTTGATGGTGATACAGATTCCTTATAAAACTAAGATAATAATGGATCATGTGATTTATCACTGTAGTGAAGGACCTTACCAATTATTTTTGGTATCCAGGGACAAAAAGCATAGATACAAGCATAGCTATTACTACTGTGAATAGACATGAATTGTATCATAGTTTATTTAAAGTAAATGTCATCTCAGGTGATTCAATGTGAATATTGTTCGTCAAAAAATACAAAAAAGAGAGAAAATCCGTTAGAATGCGATGATTTCAAACTGATTTTATTTTCACTTTCTTTTCAACAAGCATATGCAAAAATAACATGAAAACAAAGCAAACAATTGTAGATGGGGGTTTAGATTTGGAAGTTTGTTGTGTAACTCACCTTCATCAGAATTTTAATACAATAATTTACATTTCAATATTGTACTACAACACTGATGTCATTATCTGCCCGATCGGTTTTCCCATTCTCTGTTAAACTTTTTTTCCACTCTTAAACAATGACTAGTCTTGTCCATCATATATATTTCCTATGCTATATTTAGCGTGTGTTCGTGTGAAGCATGTTTCTTGATATCTTTTCTTCCAGCTTTGAATGGGCAATTTTGACCAATTACTCATCTTCCCTTATCATCACAATGGTTAAATTGGCCAGGTATAAAATACAGCACGTCTTGGAGATCAACTATAGCTAAAGCTCTATATTGAGGCAACTCCAGGAGATATGAGGCCGTGTGATTAACATAAGCCTGGCCACACTCAAACCTAAATTTGGATTGAGCTGAACTGTTAACACAGAATGGATGACACACATATTAAAACCTGATATTAGACTTTCCATACCCTACTATCATGATCTATTCTTTGAGGGTCGCCAGTCACAGCTGAAATTGGGCCAGGTCACCAGGGCAATCATATTCGCACATATGGTCAATCTAGAGTCTCCAATTCACAGAACCCCGAGCCGCGTGCCTGAAGAAAATCCATCATGTCCTACATTTCTCTCAATGTCCTATTCAACCTCCAATACTTAGTATTTATGACAACTGTTTTAGCCTGAACCTTTTATGGAGAACCAACTATCAATGTGAAATGATTTATATATCATGACTTATTTACTTTGAGCAATCTAGGTTGATTTACATTTGTATACTACTTATGTTTATATATAATGATATTTACTATGATGTGTATATATTTGTTTTGCTGATAACTTGTGACATCACTGGAGTTGGTCAACATGAATTGTGGGTGTTTAAGACAGCAACTCTGTATCCATTGACGTCAGAGGAGGAGCCTTGTGCTCTATAACACGATCATCTTTTTTTCTATTTCCTTAAATTTTAAGGAGGGAAAAAAGCTTGCTTTTGAATTCATCTGCCAAAGGTTTGTGTTGTGGATATCATGAAACTGGCAAGGTTAAAGATTGGTTGTGCGCCAAATGAATACAGCAGTGCCTTGAGGTAATCCGTTTCTTATGTTCGTGCCGTGCAGGATTCTGGAAGGTGGTATTTTCAGATCTGCTCTGAATTGCCCTAAGAGATGTTCTCAGCCCTCAAAATATTCTTTCAGCGGGGCTGCATTAAAATCACTGCGCTGCATCTCTTTAAAGCCACATGATTTATGACCGAGTTGCCAACAAAACAGCTGTGAAAACAGTTTGCAGGTAAATACATCAAATGCAAAATACAGTAACCTATATTGTCATGTGTCTGCTTTGCCATTTAAAAGGCTGTATTTGTTTTTATTTTTGGTTCATTGCCAATATCAGCTCTTCCAGAATCAAATAAATGTGTTTGAGTATGAAAGAGGTGTGACAGCATCAGCCCTGCAGAACACAGCTACTGGGGGCACTGAATCCTAAATGCAAGGAAAGATATTGCTTCAAACATTTAAGACAACAACAATCTTTAGAGGACTTTTAAAAACACTTTTCACATAGGTGGCACTTTAATCAACACACATCTACACACATTGCTGCTGTGGTCACATCGTGGATCGCGGTGGTGGGTTGAAGATAGTGATCGTGGACAATAGATCATGACGGTGGATTACCAATCAGACATCGTGGTAATGGATCGTGATTGTGGTGGCAGATGATCGTGGATCATAATGGTGGACCCTGATCGTGGTGGTGGGTTGTGATGGTGGATCCAAAAAAAGAGTGTATACACATCATATACATTTTTCCTCAAAGATGGTTTCAATTCAGTCAATTAAGATATTTCTCATCACACTAATGTATATCCAAGTGATAATTTCCAATAACTTTGAATTAGTTATTTGATGCTATGGCTCCAAATGTGCAAGATGATGTCTTTCCTATAAAGACTATTTTGACTTCATCTCCAGATAGCGAGAGGACACACATAGTGAGTAGAGACACTTTGCAACGTGTCGTTGATGCGGCCAGAGAGCGAGCAACTTGCGGCTACTTTATTTAGCTTGAACTCTGGACAGCTGGCTCGCCCAGAGAGTCGACAGACACGTTGTAGGGTTATTCCACATTGGTGCTTTATGCTCTAAACAGCCTGGTCTCCATGGCTCTAACATAAGCTTGTTAGTCATACATGACCATGATTGACGCACATATGACACACAGCCAACACCAACGCGTTACAAGACAGGATGTCCGTCAGACCATCAGCATGTGAGTACACTGCTCTGTCTGGTTAAATACAACAAAAAGGAAGGAGGTGCCACCCTGTGGTGCTATTCGTTATTGGAGGAGACCCTCATAATCTATATTGGCTGTTACGTCGTCCATCTTTGTATACAGTCTGGTAACTACAACTAAAGTCAAACACCTACATGTTGCATCGTTTGTCCTGTACATGCATTTTATTATTGATACACTCCTGTTCAAAGTTCTTCCTCTCTAAACATTATTGGATTTGCAGTTAGCTGAGATCAAAGCTGCACAGGAGGAATAGTATTTTGGAGGAATGCTGCATTAATTTTTTATCATGCACTGACTGACGGTTGCAGCTGCTACACATTAAACTGATGTGTGCTTGCACTGATTCTTGTGATTGCACCTGAAGCCCTAAAAATAGACGCACCTTGCTGTTGTGAGAGTGAAAGGAGCTGGGGAAGCCACGGAGGGGAGGGAGGGAGCAAGAGGAAAGATCACGCAACCTTTTTTCCAAAAACGGCAGCAGAGTGCGTTGCCAGTTTTGCTCCTCTGAAAGCACTTCTCATAGATATTGGATGCATGCCTCCAGCTCTCAGGAAGAATCCTGCTCCCCCTTTCTCATTCACCCCATATCCATAAAAGTGATTCCCAACCCCAGAGATTCACCAGGAGGCTTAAATCCATTTATGTGAAAAAGAAAGGGCTGTTAAAATTCAGGATGATTTGTAAAATTAGCTCACTATCTCTCAAGGCAGCTTCAGGTTATGGCTTGAATTATGTTGTCTGATTTATTTTATGTTGTTGCTCATTAAACGGCTGATCCAGTGTAATAGCGCCCCCCCCCCCCCCTTTGCACTGGCTAGAATGAGCAAGTTCACTTTGCTCATGTCAGACAAGATGTCCTCACTTCAGTAGATGGTTTGGTCGATTTAGTTAATTTGCCTCACAGCACGAAGTTTATTCTTCAAAATGACTTCATCTAGAAGTCAGAAACCAGGAAGGAAAAGTAGAGACAGGCACTGTGAGAGAGAGAAAGTTAGAGCAGCGTGGGAGGACCACTTGTGAGACGCTACAATCGCTTTTTTTCAGTGCCGCTCTCCCCCGGCCTGCAGCTTCATAAGGCACCAGAAAAATGTCCATAACCAGTAAAGTAGCTTAATTCTGATCTGGTATGAGCAGGACTGGCTGCAATATTCTGAAACTTAATATTCACCTTTTTTTTGCAAGCCTTTGCTGATTGTGGGGATGTGAGTGGTTTGGGATCTGCAACGAAGTATTAATGTAATATTGATGAAGATAATATTTTTCGTTTCAAGAATAAAGTTGTGATATCACAGGAAAAAGCTGTAATTTAATGAGAATAAAGTCTTAATATTACATTACTAAAAGCGGACTATGGTGGTAGTGTGTAGTACTTTGTAATAATCATGTAACACAGGCCAATACCTATGGCTTTATTATAATATTACACAATTCTACTGTAAGAAACAAAAAACCGCTCAGGGATGAAACTGAGATTACACCATGTTATGCATTGACTTTGACATCATAGAAGCCATGCAGACTTTCACTGTCATTTGAGATGAGAAATGAATAAATGGAAATGTGAATACATGGAAAGAGTCAGATTACTAAAGACTCTGAGACAGCGGGTTAAAGCCAGGGAACATTTCCTCATGATGACAGAGTGCCACTAAAGGCAGGAGGTGACCAAACTGAGGAGTCTGTTGAATCATCGGATTAAACTGACTTGCAGTTTAATGTGGAACACAGTGAAGAGTCGACAGAGGCGGCAATTTGAATTTTTTCCATCCTCACACATTACTGTACATGCCACTGTATATTATATAATGTATGTACACCATTTGGAGAGTGGGGCCTGCCTCGTTCCACACATACTCCCTTCTCTCTCCAAGCAGTACCCAAGGTCAGGTTATGGATATAGGGAAAACCAGCGGTGCATCGTATCGTCTACGCTTGGGGACTTTCATATCTAACTCGGATGCGCTCAGACAGAGAGGCACCAAGTTAGACTCTCTTCTTAATTACACCAATGGCAAGATGTACGGACACATTCTGGTCTCCTTGGTGCATCAAGTCTACATTAAAATCTTCTGCATAAGACATCAGCTGCTGCCTGAGTTCTCCTTTCACCAGCTTCCAAAAAACTTCATAACAATGCAAATCTGCCGATCTCATATGATCACAGCAGAAGGACATACTGTATGTTCTGAGCAGTTTATATAAACTTACAAGCACAACTTTCCTTATTTTAATTTGGTTGCATTTTGCATGAATATAACAATTATGAGAAAACAGGGAATGAATATGTGACTAAAGGAAGAAGCACCTCACTGCCTGATGATTCACTGCAGGATACACAGATGAGTCCTGGTGAGCAAATGTCTCTGTGGAGCTGAATGTAAAATCTAAATTCAGACGAGGGACCTTCTGATCAGAAACTGTTGAAAGAGGTGACAGATGAGTTTTTCATTAGAGAATTATTACTTGCCAGATATTCTGCTTGTTCAGCGACGGTCTGTGAAGCAGGAACTGAAATCTTCATGGGTCAAGGGAGCTGGATGAAGTGATTCATGATGAGAGGAAGTCATTGTTCTCAGATGCCAATGAGGATATCACCAAAGATACATGGGCGACAGAATATTTTCTCAGTAAAGAGACTCGACTAGATTCAAGATATGCTCACCATCAAAACAAAAGAATTCAAATGATCAAGAAACTCACTGCTGATATATTACTGACCCAAGAAATACAAGTCTTCAAACCCTATTTAATATCAGATTGCTGTTAAATTCTTTAAGACTTGTTTCCACATAGCGTGTCCATGTGCCAGTCAACCCGGACTGTACTCATTCTAATGCCAACCTATGATCTCCAATGCGTTGTCAAACTCTTTAGGTCTGGAATTTGCCTCCAAGCATTTTGAAATGTTTTATTTCTTTTTCACATTTTTTCACAATTGTCAAAATGTACAGGTCACATTGAGAAAACATTCTCAATGTAGATATACAACATTTGCAGTTGATTTCGGGCAGACCGGACAGAAAGTTAGCACAAAAGCTAGTTAGCTACTATATCCAATCCATTTATTGACATTGTTGTTTTAAAAATTACGTAACTGTCTAATTAAATATAATCTTCAGTCAGTTTGACACATTTCCCAAGCAAAAATCAAAGTTAAATAAATGTGGGAGAGTCCATTGTTAAATTTACATACATTATTGTATTTGAATATCTCAATAGAGATATTGATAATAACATAATCAACATAAACAATGTGCTTTGACCAGCAATCTTATAGCAACGGTTTAGGCATATTCCATAAAAATGGGAAGCAAATATCTGACAAAATTCTCAGAGGGAAGCAGTGGTGTCGCTATCCATCTGTGAAGAAATACATTTCTGTGCATTGAACCAAACTATGCAGACAAGGTGTTATGCATTAGAACAATATAATTATAAACAGTGAAAGGCAAATAAATGCATTCCTCTCACCAGGCAATAATGCCAGTGTTTAATAGTTCTGCAAAGATTTTGGTTTATGCCATAATTACAAGTTAAAATACTTAAGGTTAAGAAATGATTGTGCTTTGAACTGAATGTCTACGGTGGGTCACAAAAACCTGTCTAATACGTATAAGTCTGATTTACAGCACACCAATGTAATAACCCGGCCCCCCAGGCCATTATTCTCCTCCTCGCTACTAAACGTTGGCATCGGACGTAAATCAGCAGCTGCAGAATTGTCCGGTATAAATGTGGGTCCACAGGATTCTGAGCTGAGATAGTAATAGTAAAATAATGAGGCTAATTCTTCTCTGATACCTTGCAGTATTTCAAAAAAAAAAGTACATCCAGATTATGCCTGCTCTCCTCCGAAAATTACATTCCTGGACAATTTAAATGCATTTTATGGCAGATTACACTTAAATTTATATTAGATTAATCTCTTAATTCCTCATAGCCTATTCACTATGAACATACTGCAGATACTGTCCTCAAACAACAGGAAGTGGTTCTGTCAATGTTGTTCCAATGACAGAGATCTGCTCCTGTCGCAGGTCAGTCCCTCTGTGTCTCTGACCTGGAGGCAATTTTGACGCAGTGACCAACCACTGCTGTATTCTGGACGTAGAAGAAGACATTGCTCCTCAGACGTCGCCTGTTTAAGATTAAGATTACTTTTATTGTCATGTTGCATGCAATCCACACACAGTAAGTTACACACAATTAAAATTTGTCTTGCTCTCCCTCAGATCACACACACAACACATGGATTACAGAGGGGGGAGCAGGGCAGCCATTTATTCAATTTTCATTAATATTGAATGTACCACGTATCCAAATCTCAGCAAATTCTGCACTGGACTTCCTCAGGCTATTTACAATCACGCCAAGTGCGAAGCTAATAAGATGAAGGGTTTGCGAGAGGGTTTCCACATACAGGCCGACATTTATGGAATCGGTAGATTTTTCAGGTGCACAGTCATTTCCCTGTTGAGTGTGAGAGAAAGAAAGAGGCAGGGGTCAGTCAGTGTGTTCTGCAGTAAAATAGGGGTCCATCTCATCATCCATCTCTCTGTAATGTGCTTCCAGTAAAACCTTTGCTCTTTGTCTGCATTTTTTCCCTCTTTCTTTACCTTTTATAATTCACCACCACTCCTCTTCCCAGGCTGTATCTCACCACCTCTGCTTTCCTTATACCATCTCCATAGATCCTAATTAAAAATGTACTCTACATATTAACAAATGTCACTCCAGCTCATGGACATGCCTATTTCCTCCCTCTCTAATTGCCTTCCTTCAGCTTCCCTGAAATCCTCCATCCATCCCTCCCTCTCTCTCTCCCTCCTTACCTTTACATGTCTTACCCGCTGATGGAGAGTGAAGGGCCGTCTCCTGTAGAGAGTGGTGGCTTTTGGAGGGAACAATGGGAATTGGAACCATTTCAGCAGTACATAATTCATCATGACCTGGCTCGTGCTCTTGTAAGACACCCACTCACCTCTCCCTCCGCCCACTCTCTCTGCTTCTCCTGCATTTACTCTTACAGCATATTTCCTTCCTGTCAAACCGTATTCGAGGGTGTTTTCACAGGGCTTGACATGGGTGCACATTTCCACGTCGCGTATATGGATAAAGAAAAATGTACACATTGTAACTTCAATGCTACTGTGCAAACACACTTGTATGTGTTTACAATTAAAAGTATGTTTGCATTTGTTTCCGTGCTGCTCTCTCATGTCGAATGAAAAAGGGGGTGTGCAGACCGGAGAGGGACCGAGCATATATATGTGTGTGTGTGTGTGTGTGTGTGTGTGTACTGTGTGGAGATGTAAGAAGTGTGCAAGAATCCATTCTCCAGCCTCCAGCATTAAATATTCCATCAGAAGCCGCTCTAGTTGCCATACTGCGAGGAACAGCAAGAGTATCACTTCATCTGAAACACGATGGAGGGTTTACATGCCCACTGAAGACAGCTCTTATGATTAGGGTTGGGTATTGTTTCAATCAATACTTTTAAAATGGTACCGGTGCCTAAACTGCACCAGCACACTAACAGTTACAGTGCTAACTACTACTCCAGCTCCAAACTCGTCATCAATTGTCTCCCCACTGCCGGGGCGAGGGTCACCCACACTGCCAGCTGATGTGCTTGACATGGGGTCATACAAGCATGCAGTCAAACATGGAGCATCCCTCTGCTTTCAAATTAGAGTGTAGATACCCGACCCAGCGTGTCGGGTCCCAACGCCTTGGCTTATCTCGGATTAAAATTTTGAAATGATATTGGAGGTGGCTGGGCAAAAGTTTCTGGCACTGCACATGTCTGTAACACAATAACAAGCAATAACCTTGTGTGGCAGTGACAGGGTGACACAGGCTCAGTTATTGGGCTCGGACGGGTTCAAACAGAAAAATCAGCCATGCCACTCTTTTTCAAATGTTCCTGTCATTTGTCATTTGCTTCATTGAGTTCTTCACGATGTTCCCTTTGCACGGCGTTGTTTTCAAACATTTGAAGCACTATCCTGGTGTCGAAATCTTTTTGCGTGAAGTTCAGCCACACCTTTGACCTTTTAGGTCTTTATTTATGTATAAGTTTATGGTAGCTACTAGCTAACTTTACTGGCTAATGTTACGTGGTGCCAGAAGCATGTAAAGTGTGTTAAATGAGTTAAATGCATTGTCAGCTAAGCATATGTGGTGGTTTTTATTTTGCCTGTAGGCATCAATTTTAGTGCACGGAAATCTGCATTGTGATTTAGACGATTTCAGTATCCAAGTTATGAAACAAAGAGCCACATGGTGAATTAAAACTATTATCATCAGTGAATGAGCCGATATGAAGAAGCACTTTAAGAAATTAGTGTTCAGATCTGTTTTGATTGATGTGAGCAATTGCTTGTGGTATTATAAAAAAAATGGTGGTAATTGGTGGCTATGTGCTTTTTACGCTTTTTTGAGATTTTTTAGTCCCGATGTGCCGCTTGTTGTCTTCTTTTTCTTTGATGCTTTAAAAGCTGTAGGAGAAGCACAATTACAGTGCTACTGCCACAGTTTCTTTTTTTATTTCAAGTGACTCCTGGGACTCGGCTGCATGCGGGATGACAGTGGGGTGTTTGGTTAGAACATCTTTAAGTGTGCGAGCTAAGTGGCATCACAACAAGCTCCCTCTCCACTTCAGCTACTCGCTCCATATCCAAAGTTTATTGCTCTGTAGCGTCCACGTCTGGCTGCTAAATCTAATCCAGCCCTGCATTGTGATGTCACTCCCATCTCTTGTCGTCTATACTCCTGAGCCTTAAACAACCGCCGCTACTTTAACCGTCATTACTGCTGCCTTACCACTTCCACAAAAAACAACATTAAGTTACCCAAGTTTGCGATGATGCCACTTTCTTAAACAGCTTATGTAACCGCAGCGCTCCTGCTCCAGCTCGGAAAAACATGAGAGAAAATAGATGTCAGTGCATATTTAAGAATGGGGGAATATTTATATATATATATTGCTTACCAACATCACACCTGCAGCTCTGAATCTGAGCCTCACCTAAAACAATGAAGAAATGAATCTGGGTCAGGATCGGCCTCTGTGGTGCTATGCTTTTCCAGGAGAGATTTCACAAACCTCTGCTCTTCTGCTGGAGGAATGGAAATGGGGCCAACTCGGAGGAGATAATGAGCATCCCTGTGTGTGTGTTGCATGTGTGTGTGTGTGTGCATGACTGATGTTATTTAGGAAAATATATTGTACTTCTAATGACCCAATGCAAAATTCCACCCCGCTGACAACAAAAATTAATCATAAACTTCTCTAACTAGTTCATTATTCAAAGCAGCGCCACGAGCCGCACGCTGCATAAAGGTGTGCAGAGAATCAACTTAGCATTTGGGAGCCTGAGCCCCCCCCCTCATTTGGATTGTCAGACAATTACCAAAGTATACGGAGACGTTCTGTTCTATTAGAGCTACACAGCCAAGAGCCACTGACAATAATTACATAGTAATTTAGCCTCTCATCCAGATTAGAGAAGGCAGAGGGATGAACAAAGTGAAACAAAGAGAGGGAGGTGGTAAAGAGTCCTGAGCAGAGGGAGAGGGAATGAGAGAGGATATTTTTTGGTAAACAATGAGGGAACGGAGATGAGAGAGGAGGAATTAAACTGCAACGTCATAGATAAAGATTTACAGAAAGTTCATTAAAGGACTAGCTCAGCATTTTGAAAAATATGCGTTTTCACCAACTTGCAAAGAGATAGAGGAGGAAATTGATACCGCTTCATATTTGTTCACAATATTGAAACAGCTTGACTCATAATATCCAGCATTATAAGTATTTTTAACAAGTGTCTTTATTGGTGATGATGGAATCTACCATTCCCAGCACTGGAGGCCTTTTGACTTCTAAAGCCCAGAGCGTGCATAGGAAATATGTGGAGCACTGATTGAGTGTTCATGTGGTGTCAGATTAAATGATCTCAAATCGGAAAACCACACGGAAGGTTTTGGTTGACGGGTTGCAGACACCATCATTTCTTCTAATGACTTGGCATTAGAAAACTGCATGTCCAGCTCCAACACCAGACTTACATGATTTACATGCATGTTTGAAATGATTCATGCTTGTCCGTTGTCATTGGTTTTGTACATTGACTTATTAGAGCTGTAATATGATGCTTACAGAGTCCTGCACAGGATGGGATCGGAAAGGTTACCCGCGGGATAGAAATTCATTGGTACAGGCATGGGTAGAAATTAACTCAACATGGGGGGGCAGTGCATGAGAACTCAAGTGTTTGCTTTTTTTCTCGAGGAATCAGAAATAAAAATGATTGTGTGAAGTAGTTTTAAAAATCTAATTCAGCTTTTATGAATCCTAGTCAGTGACAAGTTCTGTTATTGTGACAGCCTATAACATCACCTTATACCCCTTCACCACTCTACAAACTGTCAGCACTGACATTGAACTCACCTGAACATCAAAATGGATCACAGAAAGACAAAAATAGCCAGTGGTGAATATGCTCTCGATTCTTTGCTGCTTGAAAAGTTTTAACTTGTGTTGTAGACGCGTCATTACTGAGAAAACACAATGACTGTGAAGCACAGGGGCTGTGACGATTGAGATACTTGGAGGCCATAACCCTTTTTGTGTATGTAGCATGTGTTTGTATTCAAATTAAATTCAAAGAGCTTAACTGCCTTTATAAGAAGGTACAATGAAATAGAGGGAGGCTTTTCTCTCCAGTCGTAGCAGTTGTAGCATATGTCACAGTTGTGGGTCTGGATTTGACTTTCACGGGTAACAGGTTGGGTGGAGTTGCTACTGAAGCTTCACGTTAAAAGCAGCTGAAATAAGGGGTGGCTTTTATTGTGAAGCAGCCACCAGAATGTGTGGTTATGTGGTCGACAGGAAACCATCATTTTTATTTAGCCACAGATTTCCACTTTTTGCGACAAAGTCATCCACAGTGTGATGAACGAAAACCATAAACACACACCGCATAATTATGCACTCGTCTCTGGCTCTGTTGTTTTTCAGCCAATCTCATCCATCAGGAGATTTGTCACAGCTGAACTGACAGCTGAGCTTTGAGGCATTTGATAACATGGCACGATCACAGAGAGCTTAATACAATGTGAGACCTTTGGATTTTTATCTGTGTGCGAAGGGTCTCATGAAAATTGTATGTATGATTAGGCGATGAGACGTGCTGGGACTCGTCTCCTGTTTTAAGCAGAAAAGCTGGAAGGGTGATCAGCGAGCTGCGGGAGCCCTTCACAGCTGAGGGGTCACACAGCTAGGGGGTGTTTGGGGCAATCGTTGGACCAGGCTTATTCGGCACAGCGGCAGCACCGTGGCTATCTCGACCACAGCGTCCTCTCTGACAGGAGGTTAACTAGATTCTGATCCACGGCTGCCGCAGGGCCTGTCACTGGTCAATGCACTCAACCTGAGACAGACGGGGAGTAACTTCAGAGGGTTTTCTCCTTTCCTGGCATGCTGTAATAATCCTTTCTTCATTCCCTTGTTCCAAAACCCTACAGTGTTTCCTTCCTGTGTTTATCTAGGCTGCTCAGGCCCTCTCTAAATTTAGGGTTTTGTTCAAAGCAGTCATGCTTCGGGGGAAGTGTGTACCCTTAGTTGTGTGTACAGTCTTTCACTCCTCACAGCATCTCTGTTCTGAAGGACATTTCCACATTCACTTCCATCTCTTTGTTTGGCTCAAGCAGTGTTTGGACTCTTTGGTCTCTGCTGTGGTTGTTATTATTATCCAGGCTACTAATGGCCCACCCTGGATAGGAAGATGCTTATTAAAAGTATATCCAGAGGCATTATTGTACAAGCTCAGAGGAGCAATGTGCACATTCTGTAATGCTAAGCTTTATCATCTAGTATTGTTGTTCCCTTTATGGTGTCATTTGTCTTCCTGATGTAGATACTTTGGGAATGAATGTTTCTTTTACTATATATTCAATAAATTGTGTTTATAGAGGTATTGTCACTAATGTGCACATGGTTGAGCTGCAAATTTGGATGATTTGTGTGCAAGGAAAGAAAAACCAGGTGCAACATAACAAACTTTTTTATTCAGACTGTCAGACTGGTTGTTATAATGACAGCTATGAAAGAAATACTTATGATACTGTTATGTTATGATGTGTTCAATAATAGCCGTACCAATGAGTGCTCTGTGCATGGGAGTCCCACAGTAACCTCACCAGATAGCAGCATTACTAAGGGATTGTTCAAAATGGACTCCAGGTCTGGAAAGCGAAGCCAATGCAGATGTCTCTTAAACCTGTATTCTCTCAAATGTCCAGCAGTGGGTGACTCCACTAGTTGCAAAAAGGAGTTAGTTCCTATAGACATTCATGAAACATTTTTATAGAGTTTATTGTCTCACTTGCTGCTTTCAAGTAAATTATGTTCCCATTTAACATAGACCACAAAGCAGGGTATGCATTTAGGTGTCATTGATGGCTAGTACCGTCCAATGGATAAAGGTTGCAGGGGTAGGTGGGCTTGCAGTGCCCTTAAGCTCTCAGTCAGGCTCCACCCCCTACACCAAATAAGGTTACTTTTGGTTTAAAAATTAAATGAAAAAATAATCAAATGATAAACTCACGTACCAATGAGGGCCGTCACGGTGAGTTGCCACTTCGCTCACCTGAACCAGATCTAAGTAAAAGCTTTATCAAAGGGAATCGTTTTTCGTTTAACCTTAAATGCAAAGATGGTGTCTGCCTCCCGAGCACAAACTGGCAGCTGGCTCCTCAGTGACTGTAGGGACAGAAGTACACAACACAAGTGCGTCTGTATTTACAGAGTGAAACAGATTTATTGGGATAATAAGGTGATATGAGCAAGATTCAACAGAGCTAAGTCATCATTGGTTTTCTATGTAAGATGCAAGATTTGAAGTCTGACTTTTACAGGAAGCCAATGCAGAAAAGCTAATATGGGGGAAATTGTATCTTCCTGTCAGTACTTGTTCTGCAGCATTTTGGGTCAACAGGAGACTTATCACACATAGGGGGACTTTCTGATAATAAACAATGACAGAAGTGGACTAGCATCTTTTTGAGACAGGATGTTTCTAATTTTCCTTCATTCACACAGGAGGAAATCTGTATGAGTCAAATGTCACGACGTGACATAACTTTAATCAAAAGTAAAATAGACATTCATTATTTAGTCATTATTAATAATTGGTAATAGTATTTTGTATATTAATACTGTAACCCAATGCATCTTATTTTATGCTGAAGCTGAAATCAAATTGAACTTTGTCAGTGAAAACATGCAAAGCATCAAAGCTTTAAAATAAATGTAGTAGAAATATAAGCAATTTTTGCAAGACAATCTGATTCATTTTAATTGAATCCTATGTTTTCTTCCCACCGAGAATGTGTTTGTGGAGCAAATGATGGACGGAACCAAACTGGCATGCCTCACATTAAGATGGCACTTTTCTTTCTGCACGTCAGAGATCTGCCATTACTAATTCATGGTATTCAAGGGAATCATTCCTAAACTAAAAAGACAGAGTGGAAACAGACATACAGCCTTGAAACGGGGTAAAACAGACCTCATCTATTAGCTCATCCAAAAACAGAAATGCACTTCATCACAGCTGAAGTGATTGTTGGCTTTAGAGATATTATTTCAAGTTGATGTGTTACCATTCTATCTATAGCACATTATTTTGATCATGACATTAATCTTTTTGAAAGCATATCCATCAATTCTATTTGCGCTGTTGTCTATAAAACTAATCTGACTCTGGCTGCTGGTAAGAGCCATTGGTCTGTATAAACAATGCGAAATTTATTGTGTAAATTATTTGTAATAGATGTATGTAAGCTCCAAAGCTTAGTTTTTGGGCACATGTATACAGAGTATCTCCGGAAACTGTGCTCGCCTCGTCAACCTCCCACTTAAGCATTGTCTATACCCTCTTATTTTGCAAAAGAGGTACAAGTCTATAGCAGAATGAAAGTGGGTGCAGCCGGACCATTCTCTAAACACTGCCATCAAACTGATGAGTAATGACACTGTCATATCCAAAGCACAGAGCGTGTTAAAATTATTTAGTGGGAGGTTTTAATGTGACAAATTAGGATCTTGACATCTAAAGAACATGACAAAAAAGAAATCAATGAACACGCCTCTTACAGCTCACAGGTTTTGTGGTTTGCTGTTTGCCAACTCTTCTCCCGACCTACATTGAGAGAACATCTGGCCCAGCCTGGATACTCAACAGCAGGGATTGCTGCGACACCGTCTCTGACGTGTGATCGTCATGTTCATCTTCATGTTAAACACATAATCTGTTAACTACCCATTTCTTAATCTAGTATGGTTTAGTTTGCATCACAGCTGTCTTATGGTTGTTGTATGCATATATGTCACAGTTCTGTAGCATCGCCCTCCTGTAACACTGCCAGATTCACAATTTACCACAAAAATGGCGTATTATTATTATTATTAAATACATGCATTCTTCATTTCCTTGTCAAGATGTCCGGCTTATTCTACTCACTATCCAATTTGACAGCTCACTCAGAGATTAGGATGTATTATGCTAGATGTGGCTAATGTAAAATGAAATCTCTGACCTCAGCTATTGATTTATTCAGACAGGATCATTTTTATGACTTGGTAATGTGCCATCATGCATTTTGTATTATTTCTGCATGTTCCAAATACATGGATGCCACTTAATGTCAACAAGTCATTGAACTTGTCTACTTGTCACTTTATATGCCCTCAAGAATCCCCCATAAGGGAGTTTGCTAACGTGACAATCAGCAGCATGAGAGTTTACCTTCCAAAAAACTGTTAACTCTGTCCCTCTGTCTTTGGTGTGGTTGGATTTAGAGACAAAAACAAGTTGACTACATTGTTATTAAAGGTTCCATGTGTAGGATTTAGTGGCCTCTAGTGGTGATGTTGCAGATTACCAGTCGTCTCACCATTCCCTCAGGCAGGAAAGCTTTAATGGACTTTTCAATGTTCAAGCGATTATTTTGCTGTTAAAATTATAAACACTGTGCAGAGTATAGTAAAATTAAAACAAACACATCATACACACTATTTAGATGTTAGTCTTCATCCAAACCTTGTTTAACCGATCTTAAAATGTAGAGGGGTATCAGCACAAAATTGTCATTGCTGTGGACTAACGTAATCAGCTGTTCGTGGGGGGTCTCCTGTCAACTCAACTGCCCCATCCTTCAGATAATTTAAAAACAACCACTGGAGTCAGTGCTCTGGTTTATCCTTTCTAAGCTACTGTAGCAACAGGCTGTGGGGGACTATGTAAAAAAACTTACTTAGAAGTATCTTAACTTGCGTCACTTGCTTTGCTTCCTGTCTTTGTTTAGTTTCTCTTCTCTGTGATCGTCACTCTGCCCTGATGTGTTTCGATCATCTCCACCTTCCTTGCGTATTTATCATGTTTTATTTGTTGGTTCGTATGTTCAGTCATCTTCTTCCTTCCCATTCAATTTAGTCTCATCATTCTCTAGAGTTTCCTGACGTTTTCCCTATGATTGTCCTTGAAAGTTTGAATTTCATGCCTGCCATGAAACCATGTTAGTCAGCAAATTTAATTAAACTGCCTCACTGCTCTTATCTGCTTGGATTTGGGTCCTGACAAACAATCTGAAACACGAAACCAAATGCAGTCTCGCATATTATGCTGTTATGTTTTGTTGACCTATCTATTCCCTCTTGATTTCATACCACTTAAATGAACGTTGTTGTTCTACTATGCTGAAACCTAGCTTCCTACTTCGTTCCTTAAATGTGAACATATGTCATAACACATTTCATTCAGTCTCAGAATGAGCAACACATCTTGCGGCATGTGTGTGAGACCTGAGCTTTGTTGGACTTAACTATTGCATTCATACCTTTTATGAATATTGAAAATAAATGCTGAATAGATGAAAGAAACAAAGCATTAAAAAGCAGGTTACCATCACCTTGGGGGGTCTGAGTACAATGGCAGCAGAAATGTGTCGAACAAACACAAACAAATGCTCCAATCTCATTAAAAGGTGGGACCGAAACTTTAATTTATGAGGCCAGTGTGACACGCATCTACTTTCTGTGCCAGGAAGAACAATAGCCAAGGGTTTCAATAACACAGTGTGACAGAATGTTATTGTATATTTTAGCCTAATTGCTTTTATATTGTCTAAGTTTGCAGTTGTGGTTTATTAGAGATGTTTGAGTGCAGATTACACGTCTGTTCTGCTGTAAATCCCCGGCTCTACAGCTATTAGAAATGTAAAGTCGCATCTTACACCTAATCCCATCACAGATTTCCTCTCTCTCTCTTTCCACTGTTGTTTTTTGACCTCATTGACATTTTCTGCATAAACTTTCCATTTATTGTGTTTTTATTTTCCTTAACCTCAGAAATTGTATTTGTTCATTATAAAGCCCTATACTTTACCCTTTACTAAACATATATTTTGCAAGATACAAATCAAATTATAAAGTGTTTGGTACAGGAATAACTCAATACATTTTAAAATGAGCATTTACAGCTGTATTTATGTTCTAAGATAATATTGAATGTTATGAAACAAGAAGTGAATTAAATCCATAAAGCTGTTGTTAAACTGGGGAATGTACAAGTCTTTCAATAAGTGATGGGTGTGTTTGTAAGGGGATCAAGTGTTGCCTGAAAAACTCAAAATGAACCAATTTTTATACATAAGAGTGAGTTTATTATTCATGATGACTTCCTCCTCACCTTGTGAAAACTGCTCGTGTTTGCTGTGGCTCTGGAGGAGCATTACCAAATTTCAACAGCCAAGACAACCTCTGATGATGTTATCAGATTCATCTAATCAACCTTGTTCTGGAGACAAAGTTTGACAGAGAGACTCCAGCAGTGAAAACTGTGGTTGTGGAGACATTAGGTGAGGGTTTGACAAAATTGTCTGCACAATGGGAAATAATCAGTAAAGCTCACACTGATCTTAAAATTGTCTCTACCCCTTTCTCCCTCTTTTTCTCTCGTTTCTTCAGTGCCACTGCTAACAAAATGCTCTGTGTCCTTGGTTAATAAGCTACAGAAACCTGCAGAGCCACTGTACGCCTTGTGCTTAGTCCTGCTGTCAATCAAACACCATCACTGGTCTACACACTCAGAAGCTTGAAGACTAATGGACTAATTCTAATATATCTTTAAAGATCCTTTGTTAAAAATAATAACTGTAAATTAAAAAATCACTTTAACTGCAAAAGAGATGACAATTTGTGAGTTATTCAACGTTATGGAGGTAGAATACTAAAGCTGCATCTGTGCTACATAAAGCCCCTTAACGCCAAATGATGCTCAATGATCTGAATTCAGTTCACACTTTACAGAGTGCACCACGTTCTCTATCACACATCACTCACACACTGCCGTTTCAGCCGTGAGGGGCAATTTAGGGTTCAGTATCTTGCCCAAATACACTTTGGCACATGAAATGGAGGACCTGAGAATTAAAACACTGACCTTGTGGTTAGTGGATGACCCGTTCTACCTCCTGAGCCACAGCCGCCCCACTCCAGCATTTACACCTGCGGTGCTTCATTCAGAAGCTCAAATTACAGGATCCTTTGTTCAGATTGTTGCAAAAGTCAAACGTGTTAGTTATCACACATAATTCTGACTTTCAGCTCAATTGCATGAAATTGAGAAAACATGAGACAATAGAAGAAGAAAAAGAGTCAGAAGCAGCTCACAGGAATACTTCAGAAGATATAATGTTTAAAAGAGGATGTTAATTTTGCTGGTAGTAATACCATAATAATATTACAGTAAATGAATCAGTTGATTCATTTATTACTTTCATTTTCAAAAAGCATATTCATTTACTCAAAAAAAGCTAATACAATAGCCAAACAGGACGACATCAGATTACAATGTGAAACCAAAGCTAACCAGATCAAATGTAAGCAATGTGACATGTACTTTGTTGTGTTCCAGACTTGTTCACAGACTCAGGTGTGAGCGATCTGTGTGATGCATGTGTGAAAATCCCCCAAACTAAATTCATATATAACGGTGCCTCATAGTGTCTTCACCAATTGCATATGCTCTTTAAGCACTTTAGGTTCCAGCAACAATTCATCCCTCATTCTTCTCCTGAGTGTCACAGAAGCAATTCTCTGTCACTCTCCTCAAGAGTTGTTTACAATGTTTCCTGCAGAAATGTGGCCTGACAGCTAAAACGATCCACCTCGGGAACAAGGGAGTCCTTGGATTATGCCTGCAGGGAATTTTAATAAGCTCAAAAGTGGCAGAAGTGCAAGGACTTTGAGACGAGGCAAGCAAAGGAAACATGCAAGACTAAAACGCCAACAGTTTATGCATTGTCAGCATGGACGTGTGTGTAACCTCTACTGCAAATCTTGTCTGTTTATCAAATGGGGTTTTATTTGGCCGCCATTCAATTGTTTGCGTATCCTGCCAAAACATTTGTATACCATCAATGAAACGCTCGATTCTTCTATATGAAGATGAGTGTATCTGTTACAAAACGCTTGGGATGAACCGAAAGCAGCAAATAGACGCAGACAATGAGCATCTCTAGCACAGTGACCTACTGATTCCCTAGCACACATCCTGGCCTTCTCACAAACTGACACACTGGTGTACACACACATCCCCACCACACAACAATGGTCAGCCCCAGATAAATGGGCAGCGAGATGAGGTGTGACAGGCCACTGAGCCTGCCGCAGCTTTAATGAGGCCTGTAGCCAGTGGGGACTGAGTGGAGCGGCTACACCCGTATGTTTCCATTACTACTGTACAGCAGCCGCAGCTGAAAAGTGCTATAGAAATGACAGCACACATGTGGCCAAGTTGGAGCCCGCAAAAAGCACTTAGCTCTGAGATGTATAAAAAACAAATATATCTGCCACAGAAAGAGGGGATGGGATGTTTTTATCAGCTTCCTTCCTATAAGATAAAACACAGAGGAGAAAAGATGTTTAATGTCTCGCTGGAAAACAAAAGTGTGAGCTGTAGTAGAGTCATATTTCACTGGTAAAGAGGATGCTGTTCTCCCAGAGGTGCAGGAAATAAATCTGGGGAGATTCTGAAAAGGTAAAACAGATATTTTCAGAGTTGCTCAGGTTTTCCTCATATCTACCAGACTGACTCAAAGAACAAGATTTCACTTGTTATCTAATCCAAACCTTGATATGTGACAATGTTAAAATATGCTGTGGAGTCAAACCTACTATAACATGTGTGTAAATGCAGTTTTACATTAAACTATAAATAATGTTAATTTCTATTACTGCATAGAACATATAGTTACTTTTAATATTCTTGCAGGACAATTTAATAAGCATATATCTGTATCTGATGCCACGGCACCCAGGCTCTCCATCTTTAAATTACTTTTATGATTAGTAAGTGGTAGTTGTAGTAGTTGATATATGTTAAGCTGATTTAATCCTATAGTACCTTGATACATCTATCCATTTTCATGCAGCTTAACTGTAGTTTATTAATGTATTGACGTTAATAAAGTTAGAGCATAAAATATACATATGTATAAACTGTAATATGCCAATTACAGGAACAGAGCTGAGTAATTATGCCTTTATATTATATACTTTATATCATGAACTGAGCTGTAGAAGTTAGGTAATTGTAAAAATGTAAAATCCATAACTTCTTATAATTACTAGTTTAAAACTAAAATATGCCAACAGTAACTATGGGGTGCAATTCAGTTTCACGCCATAGAGGGCTCCATTATGTCTGTGTTTTGATTATTAACAGGATAATTGAATCAGAGCATTCTCACACTGTCCTATGTTCTATGGACACATGCTTGTGGGTCACAGATATGGAAACCCACTCACACAGCTCCCACTGCATTTGTGCTGTCCGCTTTAGATTTGGACATCTCAGCCGGGCCGCAGGGCACAACCTGTCCGCTATATCTTTACTCTTTTACCCCCAAGAAGAGAGACCGCTCTATCTCTTTTCCCCCAGGGCTCAGCTGGGCTCAGCTGCAGAACCCACGAGCCTCTGGAACTTGGTACCTCAAGGGAAAGAAGATAAGTCACAAAGCAAACCAGTGGGTTGGATGGAGAGCTATTCGAGAGGGAGGATGGACTGATAAATGATAAATGACATGAGAAAGGCTGTAAAAAGTCTCCAGTCAAAGCTATTTCACTATTGATGATGATAATCACTTTGCTGAAAAACAGAGAAGGAAACTGATGAGAGAAAATCTGCAAATACCTCTGACTATAACATGAATGCACGTGTGTATCTGCTTCAATTCGCACTTTGTCAAATACAGTTTAACCTACATTATACAGTATGTACATGTTACATAACGCAGTGCACATACTGCACAATATATCTACATTTATTTTCAATTTTTTCTACTTGTGCTATCCCTCTGTTTGTCTTTTGCTACATCATATTCACAGTTGCTGCAATGACCCAGTTTGAACACAGAGATCATTAAAGTTTCATATGAATCCAGTGTAAGGGGAAGAAAACATACCAAGGCTTTAGATTTGAAGAGCACATCACCAGTGCACCAAGAATTAAACATCACGGGATGAATTTAAGAAAACGAAGCGAATATAAAGGGAGAAAACTGTGAATCACAGCAGCTACAGTCTTTTGTTTGTATGTGATGATGTTAAGTCTTATGAGTGGTGTGTGAACAAGAGCTAAATTAGGATGAACAAACAATATAATATTATGTAAAATGGCTTTAATCAAGTAAGATATGTATCATTGTTACAGATTCATCAATGTGTTAATCACAGTTTCATTATTAGAAAAGGCTCAATTATCTTCAAAAACAAATGGGTGCTCTAGCTTTACTTCAACATCAAATAGTAGTTATCACTTTTTTCCTCTGATCTAAAAGATTTGAAAATGACTCCACACTTGCATCTGCTGTATAGTCAAAGTTTGAAGTTGTATTTGTAACAGCCGGTGAAACAGCTGAAGGAAAGATAGAAGAGTCGTCCACATCTGACTTTGCACACCTGTTCAACACATGTTGAATGATCAGTGTTTGTTGCCCTCCTTACGTCTGCTCAACTTCTGCCGTACGCAGCGGCAGCACAATGCAAACAACGTGACGTCACCCTATTCAAAGTGAACAAGCAACGTTTTATGAAGCCTCCAACGCATACATGTGAGTCCTTCCCCAAGCTCACAGATATTTTTTGCCTCTCATTCCTCAGCCTTCAGTGAGGTGCCATCTCTTCAGGTAATTTATCCGACTTTGTGCAGCTGCCTCTTGAGCCACAAAAGGGATTTTACTTATGTCTGCATATGCATTAGCGCTCCTCCAGAGCTGTGAACACATCTCTGATGGGTAAAATTAATGAGGCCCACCTCGCCTTAGGTAAAGATACAAACACTCTTTTCATGATCCTCAAGGCGCCCACTGAGGTTTATAACGTCATCTCTGCTGTTCACTGCTTCCATATTGTTTAGGTACACAGTGACAGCTAACATGTGAGGGATTCACTTAGACTTCTGGGCTCAGCAGCCTGTGATTTACTGCTCTCCCTTTCAGCTCCGTGGCTGCTGGCATCAAAAAGGGTGAAGGTTACAATAAATGCTCAGGGCTGGAGACTTTGGAGCTCAATATCTTTGTCAAAACACAGAGTGACATTCCAGTTGAACAGCCTCTGAGTGGTTTATAAACAGCGGGGCATTGTGCTGTAAAATGGCCTCTCTGCCTTTTTTCCCTCTCGCTGGCTGTGCACTGAGTGCTCTGACAAAACCATGACAGATGCAGCCTGGTAAAGTGTTTCTGTGTTTGACAGCTCTGCCTCCACCTGACCACCTTCATCAGCACTCTGCCACGAAGGGCAGCCTCTGGTGTCGCATAGACACTGTACCCCGCCCAATACACACACCAGCAGTAAATACGCCATGATTGCATTTACATGAGGTCGGGCAATATATTACGGCGTAACTCGTGAAGCAGCTGTGAAAAGTGCACGTTAAAAACATCTGAACTGACATGAATAAGGTATGATCACAGGGAGAGGTGCTGTATGTTCAAGCTTACAAATGTACATCAATAATTCAGCTGCAGTTTGTTCAGTTGCGGGATGTACAGTGCATCTGGCTGCTGCCAGCGACCGGATGTCTTGTCTCCCATTCCCAACTCTCTGGGGCATCTATTTTCAATGCAAGACCTCACTTTGTCGCATGGATAATAGCAACCACAACATTTACATTATAAAGGAAATATAATATAAAGGAAATCTTATGCTTAATACATATTTATATATCTTTGTATTATCTGTGTTTAAATGGAAAGTGATGTGTTCCGTTTTCTAATCAGAGATATTGTCGTATACCTACAATCCTATTTAATTAATCCTGATCACATATTTATTGGACTGTGTTTGTGTTTTGTCTTACACAAAATGGACAGAGCCTGAATAGAGGAGAAGAGTAAATACGGCCAGGTTACATATTTGCGCTGTGTGCATCCAAATGTAGCATGACTTTTTACCGGTAGAAGATCTGCAAAAGCTAAAGCAAATGAACACAGGTTTCCATCCAATGCTAGACCTTGCATCATGTTTGTTTCTTCAGCTTTTATTTAATTTCTACTGTTGAGCATATCAACATCCATTAAAGTGCTTATCCTTAAAGGGTCCCAGCTGACCCTCTGATGTGCTGGCGGATTGTACCGCACCTCCAGCACAACAGAGGGCCTAGCATATACACAATTTGACAGGACAGTTACAACAGGTTAGAAGCATCGACCTTACAACATGGTATCTCTGCCGTAAGTGTGACATCAACTGAATCTCTACTTCCCCCATTAAGCTTAATTTACCATACGATGGGTTTTCTGCCTTAGATAGGATGAGAAGCTTGGAATTCTGGGTGTAGCTCTGCTCCAGCTACTGCTCCTTCATGTCAAAAGGGGATAGTTGAGGGGGTTCAGGCATCTAATCCGCATGTCTCCAAGGGCACATGCGATTGGAGGTTTACCAGGCAAGTCCAACCAGGAGGAAATCCAGGGGTAGATCTAGAACTCGCTTGAGGGGCTACATATCCCATCTGGTCTGGGAATACTGCAGGGTTCCTGAGGAAGAGCTGGAAAGCTAGGCCAGGGAGAAGGATGTCAGAAAATCCCTATTAGGAGGCTGCCTCTGTGACCCGATCTTGGATAAGTGGAGGAAACCGGATCTATGGACTAGGTTGCTTCCTGTTTGTTTCCTGATGCTAAACAACAGCTAATCACAAAAAATATTACCTGAAGTGATCTTTTATATTGTAATACTCAGAGTGGTGTCTCTCTTTATTTAAATATTTTTTGCAAGAATATATTTCCTTTAAAAAAAAAACTGCAAACTGATGCCTGTTGAAATTTACCTGCTCTCCCTTCACTTCACTGTAGACCTCCATTATATTTTCTCAGGGGAGCCGATGCACCACCACTGCTCCTTTTCAACAAATAACTTCTCAGCCTTTGATCCACTGAGGCTTGAACTATATTTGCTGGAACATAACTTCAGTCTATGGCCGAGGTCCAGCTTCACCAGTGTCCTGTCAACAGAAATGAATGGGCCATTAGCTCGCTGCAACTTCTTCACCTCCTATGCACTGCCACTACAGCAAAGTCTGTCGCAACAAATCCCAAATCACCTCAGGTACGTGGCCCTCCAGGCGTGCCAAGACACTCTAAGCCTCTCACAGCAGGCTCTTCTATTCCCCAAAGATGGAGATCACATCGGAGATAAGAGCACAGTGGGCTGCATAGCAGACAAAATATCCTGCATTCATAAAGAATACAGAAGAAATACCAACAAGAGAATGTAGCTTTTTCTTCTCTGATATTTGTCACATATCAGGTCAGAGAGCTTTTCTTTCTAAAAAATCATTTTCGTTCAGTCTCATCTCAGACAGGATTCTCATTATAATCATATTTCAGTACCTTTTCAAACATTTGGAAATAATATCTGATATATTTTTAAAAAAAAGTCTGTATCTGTCAACTGCACAAATTCAAAACACATAAAGCCTTAGAATAAAAAGATACACAAACAAATCTAACAGACAGAGCTGTAATTTGGCAGCAAGCAAAGATATGGTTTATGGGTTTGTTTGATCTATTTGTAATTCGTATTTGTTTTGTTTGTGGCGGAGGCAGCTTTGACACTTCCTGCGGCGTTGTGTGGAACTGTTGGTGTATAGAAGAGAATGGTAAAATTGGAAGTGAAGTTCTCCCTTTGTGTATATATATAAATCTTTTGACTATGTTTGACCACCTGCAAGGATACATAGATTATAAGACAAACAGAAGCAAGCTATGATATGGCAACACATCAGGCACTTGTACCGCATAAAGAAACACGTCCATCAAGTCGCACACACATTCCACAAGATTAGAGAAATGTGGGTAACGCATTCAAGTCCACTTAACCTTTCCTTGTCAGAGGCAAGGCCACTATTCGATCATTTCATAGCCCTGGTTCGGGCAACAACTCCTGAGCAAAAGAACAGCGCGGCGTATGGTGTAGCTTTAGGCCAGTCACTCATGCCAACTTTTGGCTCCAGCATTTAGATTGGCACCGAATTTTGCTTACAAGTTTCCCAGATGATGAAAGTAAGGATTTCGGTGATCCTTGACGTTTTTCTAGCTCTCCTCTGAGGTTGACATGTGGGTCAGTTATTGATATCTCTCAAGAACCATTGGGTTGTTTGTCAAAAGTTTGGTATTGCTATTCAGGATCGATTATAATTGACCCTACGGGACCCTCTGAAGCTTTGGTTCCTGGCAAAATAGCTGCAAAACAAACAACGTTCTCATGTATTAGCTGCACTTTGTATTTAGTGCTAACATGATAAACTAAGAGAGTGAATATGTTAAATATAACAACATTTAATTTGGCTGTGACTGGGTGCAGACCATAGGCTACGTAACACTTAAAGATGGACGACACATCTCCGCTTCTTCCCACTATCCCGAAGTGAAGCCCAAAATATCCCAGGTACAAACGCGCCATCTTGTGCCAATGAAATCATTTGAAGCCATAAGATAGCCATGGTAGCAAAGCTTGACCAATCGTGAGTCAGTCTCATCTGTCAATCATGACTTTTCACCTTGCTTTTAAAAAATATAAGTTATTAAAACCAAAATTACCAGAAAAAATAAGAACTTGACCATATCAATGAGATGACAACTACTTATATTGACAGATTGAATTTGACTTATTAGTTTGGCGTGGAGGTGGCAGGGTTTCTGACCTATACTGCAGCCAGCCACCAGGGGAAGATCAGACACTTAAGCTAGTAGAAGTCTACTGTGCGTGACTGTCATGTCACAATTTACATCCAGATAAAGAGAGCAAGTACATAAATATAAACTGAGATTACTTACAACTGGACCTCAGGAGTTATAAATGACACGTAAGCAATAAATGTGCACTTCTCACTGTGAAATGAATCAAACTAAGTTTTCTCCCATATTGTAGCTGCAGGCTTGTCTGGTTTTTTTTTTTTTTTTCAACTGAATAGAGAAAGACGATACAAAGAGATATTCTTCAAACAAAATGACAACTGGCAGAGAAAAAAGAACAAGTTCCAAATGCAGTGAGTTTTACCAAGATTTTCTCACGTAAGAATGACAGCCTGACATTTTTCTTCTCATTCTTGAGTTTCTTATGTGACACCGGTTCTTAGTTAGGATACTAAAGAAAAATAAATCAATACCGTCACTTAGGAAGTCTGTCACCTAGAGCTTCCACATCCAATGTGTAAAAATTCAAGGGCTCAATCTGTTAAAAGATGGCTGATGTCTCATTAGACAACACATGGGATAGTTTGTCATAAACATGATATGGCCAATGCCTCTAGAGAGCACATCATTAGCATTCCAGTGGATTCATGATACAGACTGACATTCGTAGTTTCTAAATTTGCTATATTTATATACACACTTACAAATACTGAGCACAGAAGATCAAACTAAGAGGAGCAGAGTGGGCACACATGCAGTAGACCAGCAGTTTGACAGTTTACAGAGCCGATTTTAAGGCATCCTCCATTTAAGAGGCTTTATAACTAATGGACAGTTGATACAATGAGCAAGAACAGAATGACCATGTCTGTGGCAACGTCTTCGCAATTGTGTCTGGACATTTTCCAGAGTTTCTTCTTTCACTAATAAAGAACGCAGTTGGAGATTGTCCAGGTCAGACACAATCAGGCGAGAGGGGTACAGCGCTTAGGCAAGACAAAAATTACCTTTTTGTCCACAGAACAATGACACAATGGTTCTTATCGACAAAAGCTCCCAACTCCTGTGGTCTCATTGTCAGAAAATATAGTTGATAGGATCGTATGGTCTTATTTATTTCACATCTTAGCAGGATATGGCCTTGGACCTATATGTATGCTGTGGATTAGAGCACTTTATTTTAAACCACTTGCCTATGTCCTCTTCCTTTGAATTAACAAGATCAACAATTTCCTGTGTCTCCAATAATATTTATTTTGGCTTTGGAGCCTCTGGCATGTGCTTTCAGAGAGACCAACAAATCATTTCTTTCAAATCCAGAACTCTGTGCCACACACACAAAGTCCTTCCAGATAGACCTGACCAGATGGGGAGCCACTGTCTTTATGATGTCTTCCGTCCCACTTAAATTTCCTGAACACTGGTTCAAAACAATTAAAAAACTTTTTTAAATGTTTGTTTGGGGAAATAAAAAAACAAGAATTGGTCTCAACAAACTTGTAAAACACAGTAGAAAAGCCACTGTAGGGGTACCAGAAATATACACATATATAGTACTTGGCCTTTAACGGCAAATATCCCTTGCTCTGGGCCGATCACAAACAGTATGAGGTCTGAAGCTGGAATTGGCTGGAACAGAAAATTGTTGCGACCAGTAAAAACAAATATCCCTCACTTCCTTATGGTGCTGTCCAAAAGTCAACAAAAATACAAATCCAATCGATAGCTTCTCATGTGAAATAGTGAAGATTATTCAAAAGAAATGTGCAATACATGGATTAAGATTGTCTTCATGTCCAATAAGGGAGAACCCATCGTTCACTGCTAGAGGGAAGACTCTCACTAATAAGGAATGGAACGGGAAGAATGTTAAATATTTGGGACAAATCGTTAAGCAGGAGAGAATGATGTAATGAGATTAAAGCTAAATACAACCTTAATGATCTGTATTTTCTGCAAAATGAACCCTAATATGCAAGACTTAAAATTGAAAGTGTTGTTTTTGTTTAAAAAAACTGGCTGAGGGACTTAATAGAACTGATAATCATGGAGCACAGCCTCAGACCTGCAGCAGCATTAGAGAGACAATGATTTACAAGGGGCCACAGACACACAAAGAATACATCAATAAGAGGCATTTAGTTTAAGGCTCTGTTTTCTTTTCGATAATAAATAGAATAGATATAAACCGTGTACACAGAGCACAGAAGCTTTGTTATGAAGGCCTGATTGATGCAGTGAACTCTTAACAAGTAGCTTTATTTGATTTGATTGAATTGTATATATTTTGTCTGTAACCTCTGGCTCAATGTCCTTGTGTTGTGTAGTTGTGATTTTTGTTCTTTGTCTTTTCTATTTGTGAACAAAAATGTTACTAGAAGTAAATAAATACAATGTGAGCTGCTCATCATTGACTTGAATTCCCTCTCTAGTAGCTTATTACTTTCCCTATCCCATCTTTTTTCCTCAAAATTCCATATTCCAAAGGTTTGCCATGAATGATTTGACTCACAGCCTTAAAACTAGCATCTATGAATATGCTATTATGACCATGCCCCTACGCCAAATTCGTGTTTTGTGGTGCAATTAAACTTTTTCTTGTCCATCTGAAATTTAAACACAACTTCTTATAATCCTTTGCCTACAGCTGGTGGTGTCAATGAACAGATGTTTGGAGAATTGACAGTGTTTCTGTGGTTTAAGCCGAAAAATTAAGCTTTAGATGCTTCTTTAAGGATTAGCATGTTATTTACTGTGAAACAAAAAGTGGGAACCACTGTTTACCCACGTTTCTAGTGGATAAACTGTCTTAATATCTGCACAACTGTTTAAACAACATTATTTGTTGCATGTGTGTGGGTTTTTTTTTTTTTTTTTTTGGTAAGGGTTGTGGTACAGGGTGGAGAATTTCATGGACCCAAAAAGGCCTCCTGGGAAATTCCTCTTTTCTCCAAATTAGACTTCGCTGTGGGTCTTTTCCAACCCACCGTCTCCACTCTCCTGTTGTGAGAACCTAATTTGACTGGATAGACAGCAAATTGAAACATAATGAGGAGAGAAGGCAAGAGGGACAACAAAGTGTCACCCTGATAAAGACCTTTACTGCCCCCCACTGGTGGAGGTATACAGGAAAATGCTTTTTCAATTCCTGCACATCAAGCAGTTTGTGCAATCGTTTACATCCCTGGTGTGATTTCTAATCTATGACATGATCCACATCATATACAGTAGATGTTTGCTGTTGGATCCACTGTAAGGTGTCATTACCTTAACTGAGCAATGTTTTTGTTGAAAGCTTCAACAGCCTGTACCTGTGATTAAAATGTACACGTGTTTGCAGGGCTGGTATATTAAAAAAAAATCCCTCATCTTTGCAAACATGTGTCTCACTCTTAAGCTGAAAAAGTAGGTCTCTGGAACATTACATAATCTCTGAAAACCTTTAGGCACTACAGTATTGTCTCCTAGCAACCAACAAAAAGGGTTGGCAGTGCAGACGAGAGGTGACATTTTTCCAAACCACCATCCAGTGATTCCATCTGCACGGCAGAGTCCTCGAATATCCATGTTTTACTGGAAGGACAATGTGGACAGACACTTCAGTTTTTAGGTTTGGTTGTATTAGTGTGACTGCCAGTCCCAGTAATGGAACATCTTAACAAGCTCATGCATGGCTTTTTTTATTCAACTGTGAGAAAAATAATAATAATAAATACATTCATTAAGAAAAAATAATAAAGTTGTAAATAAATAGATTACAGGCCTGTTTCACATGTATTTCATGGAACATTACATAAGTGCCAATCTATTGCCGTGTGTAGATAATGTTTATACTCTTCATCTTCACCTTCATTATGGGTGTATTTTTTCTTGGAACATAAAAAAGGTGGAAACCTCTGAAGAGCTTTAACCCTGTAGCCACATTAGATATCACCTGATAGAAGCAAGGTGAAGAGCAGAAGGGCAAATATCTTTACCTGCTACAGTGGCTGAATTTATTCACAATGAAAGATTTACTGCTGCGGGGCAACCGGGAATCTTTTGAGGGGGGGATTTCACATTTTCCCTGCTCTGGCAGGTAAAGTACAACAATGTCCTTACATTTATTTGTTTGCCTTGTAGAAAGGATGTGTTGGCTTACAGCTGTTGTGCAGTAGGATACAGTAAATGTGGAAACAGTACTGGGCAGTGAAGCTCAGCTGGGAAGCTTCCTGAACATTGTATGAAGCGCCTGTTGCCTCTCATTCTGAATTCAGTGAAGCTACTGTCAGACAAAAACTGAACTCTGGAGATCCTCCGTAGTGTGAACACATCTGTCGGAGTGAGACTGACTTTCTCTGCCTTGCCCCCTAGTATAAAGTCTGCAGAAGTCGATGTGAGATAGCAGGAGATAGTTGTTGACGCTTCTAACACCCGACAGATGCAAAAATGAAAAAAAAACAACAAAAATAATATAAATATCACAGGATGAAAAGTGGTGCCATAGCAGGCACCGAAGAAGATGTCAGGAGAGTTTATGGTGATAAGGGCAGACGCCGATTTCGATGTGCTGGAAACAAAGTCATGTGATCTCTGCAGCGGAAATGATAGGTTCCATCCTGCCTCTGCCTGCTGTACCACCCCTCATCTGAATCCTGTGGAGAATTAGTTGTTATTGTTGTGAACAGATCTGAGTAGGGAATCTCATGCTGCATCGTGCATGTGTGAAAGGCAAACTGCAGAGAAAGTCCGGACCCAATTCTCCAGAGTTCCTCCGCAGGACATGTATGAAAACAGCTCAAGAGAGTCCAAGAGAAATCAGCTCGAGGATTTGGTTGCACCAGCCACTTATGAATACATTACTAAGGTTTAGCCTGAAGTTCTTCCTTTTCACCACTAGCTCATTTCATACTACTGAGCAATGAATGACTCTTGCGGACTGTAAACAGCATTGTCAAATGATGCCAATATTTTGTATAAAATATAGCTGCTTTATTTATGTCTGCATATGAGAAATAAATGTACTATAGTAGTGTATCACTCTTTCTAATCAGAGGGGGATATTAAATATATTAGCATTCATTTAGTCAAATGTTATTGGCATAATGTTTTATAATTGGAGGCATATTGTGATATTGCAATTTGAAATAATTACATCATTGACTTGAAAACTGATTAATTCTGTTTAACAGATAAATTGAGTGTACTTCATATTACCTCTTCACTTAGTCTTCATTCTAAATGGGTCATACATTACAATCATCACCTCTGTTGGTTCAGTAGGCCACACGTCAGTTACATCTGCTGAATGTAAATATTTTGTAGTAGCGAATCTCTATGTAAGAAGGAGCTTGTGAGGTGCGACCTGTTTAACTGAAGTCATGCAGAAATATTTCACATTAGAAGTAGGTGAAAGTTAAAGTGAGGAGCAGCTGGTGAAACTTCTCTAAAGTTAAGCTAAATATATAAATCAGCATCATGCACTAGATTAAAAAGTATATTCCATATCCCATCAGTCAGTCTCTAATTCAGGGTCCAATGTCGTTGACCTCGCTCCATGGGTCTTGAGACATCCCCTGAGAGAGTGACAAAGGAAATATGTACATTATCGGCCTATATCAAAACACATCCACAAAGTCCATTAAGTACACTGATCAATATCAATATCAAAATGCTAAATGGAACAGAGCGCTGGTCTAAGATCAGATATGAGGAGACATGAAAAATGGCATTTGATTTTAATATTGATGGAATAGCAAAAAGAAGACTATCCCCGTCTCCTGTACAGAGGCGTGTCACACAGAAAGAATATTGACTTTACATTCATATTTTAATATTGAACGACAATGTGAAAATAAAAATGTAAAATGGGGTTTTACATCATTTATTGTGCACACTGAATGACAAGAAAATCCTAGTGTGGATTTGCATTTATATTTGAATTATGATTGTATTACTTTAAATATAGTTATAGAATACAGTACATTTACAATACATAAATAATATATAAAGTAAGTGTTCTGTAATAACACTTCCACACTCTCCAGTTCTCAAGCAATGCTTTAGCACAGCATCTATCACACACACACACACACACACACACACTCCACCACTAGCCCCTAGTGCGACATGCATATTTTATAGACAACCTTTCACTCCAATCCCAGTGCTGAACCCGAGGGGGCAATCTGGTTAAAAGTCACATCGACTAGACAAACATTTTCTTCCCAGCTGCCAAGAACTCAGCAGGATCTGTGATAACTTCCTCAGTGTTAATCTTGCTGTGTTATTTGATCATAGACGACGGATGGAAGTGTTAAATAACATCCAACTAAAAGGCAAAAGATATTTTGTGGAAGTCTAAAGTGCTTTGGACATAGTTAATATAATTGTGCTTGACAAAACACTGTGATTGTTGCATTTAGGAATTTTTAGGTCAGTGTATATTGTTGAGTAACAACAAATTAGTTAGGATGCTTCAGTTTCCTCAAAATGTTGTCGCTTCACTTCATTTTCGGATGTAACAGTTGAACTTAACAGGCCAGCGCCATTTCACACAATATACTCTTTCACTCAAAACAGATGCAGATGCTGTACAGATTTGTTTAGGTTGCCCTATAGGGCAGACTCTCCTGTGTTCTTCAGGAATCATTGCAACACCACTCCTCTCTAGGTCTTGGGGGAAAAAGCAAAGACTGCACATAATGTCGTCTGTGCTTATAATGAGGTTGGATGTGGTTGTAAAAGCCCCAGAGGGAGGGTTAGCAGGAAAAAATAAAGGACACATGGGGATATCATTGCCATAGGAGACATATGGTTATACTTTGAAATTCACAAACACTCCCAAAGGCACGAAGTGTCAACTGCTCAAAACATTTCTATCTCAGAACCTGATTTTAAGGTTTACTGCTCTTTTTAGCCATTCATGTTATCTCAATTTTTTTTTTTTTTTGTGCTTAAGGATAAAGAAAAGTAAACTGATTCATCATGTAAACTCCAATCTTTCTAGCTTTACGGACAACAACCATAAATGGGTTTATACAGCCTTTCTCATATATGCAATAGCACTATCTGTCCTGTAAACAGACAATGAGGGGAAGAAACACTTCCCCTTTAAAGCAGCAGTCTGAAACATGTCATTACACAGATACAGAGTTGTAGTCGAAGTTTAGTTTCATTTTGTTTCACAGTAAACACATGGGTGGGGAACATTTTAGCTAGAGGCCATTTAAATGTTTAGAACATCTTCCGCAGGCCACACATATATATCATTTGAAGCTCAACTTCAATTACTGCTACTCTTTGTTGAGGCGCCTGAATAAACCCTCACCTTCGGTAGTTCCATCCATGGCTTACGAAGAGTAAATATCCACTTATAAAAACTGGAAAGTGATCCCATTAACAAAAATGTTGGTGCTTTGTTTTTGTTATGTCTGTTCTTTCATCACGGTCCAGATTAAAAATGGAAATTTATTGCATTGTCCTTCAGAGATTTTCCAATGTTTTATTCAGACAAGATCCTTTGGAACTATTTAACTTTTTCTAGTTCAAGCAGTTCTGCAGTAGGAACAAGGGTCCTTCAGAAATCTCCTTCTGAATGAGGTTTCAGCTTCTTGGCAATACGCTTGCTAGGCACAACACAGTCCTGCATAACATTGTTTTTGTCAGAATACAATATTTGAAGTGAAAGGTGCTTGTTGGGCATCAAAGCTCCTCAAAAAAGTCTTTATCCAAGAGCAATCCAAGATACATGTTGAAACACCCCTAAATTAAAAAGATGCTATTGAGAAATAATGCTGACTGTGGAAAGGGAAAATACTTTTTATACTATTTATCTTTTTATTTCAAGCTTCATTGTTTGGATTATTATCATGAGCTTTTGAATTCAACTTGATTGTGCAGAAGAGAAAACACAGATCGTGCAGCATGCACAAATGCAGATGATCTACCAGAAGTAGCAGCCTACACAGGAGATGAATCATATTCAAAGTACAGAGTGAGTGAGTGGTGGAAGAACTCCCTAGTGCATTACAGTCATGTGATTTCCATGACAGGAACTCATCAAATCATCATTCCCTATGGAACAGATGTGTTGAAGGTGTACGTCTACTCACTATGCTCCTCTGTGTGTGTGTGTGTGTGTGTGTGTGTGTGTGTGTGTGTGTGTGTCTTTCTCTCCCTGGAATATTCCATTACACAAAGAGAGGGGGGTCTGAAGGACAACTGGGCTCAGCCAACCTACAGAGACAGAAATTAAATGCGTTTTCTTTGCCAATCAATACCCCGCTGTGCGGAGATGATAGAAGGTTGTTGGGGTTAGAAATGGTATGTTTATCTGACATGACATTGTCCTTTGAGCTCTGAGGGTGATCGCACACACAGTGTCTGCAAACATAGCTGTGCACAGCATCACAGGCTCACTAAATCATCCTCTGTCTCCGAGTGACCTGCAGTAAATTCATTCATGAGAGATATTTTACATCAGCTAATAGACATTAATTACATTAATTTCAGCAGTAGTAGTAATGAAACAAACAGCATAATATATCTTGTGTTGCTACCACTATGGAAGCTTATAGCAGATATATTTAAAGGTACAGTGTGTAGAATTTAGTGATATCTAGTGGTGAAATTGCATGTTGCAGCTGAACACCCCTCATCTCATCCTCTCCTTCCAAACATGAAAGAGAATCTGTGGTGAACTTCAGTTGTCATAAAAACTCAAAAGGTGTTTAGTTTGTGGAGTTTGAACAACTGTAAAAAACATGGCAGCCTCCATCGAGAGGTCCCCCTGGATGTAAATAAAAATAATTTAAATATAAAGGGTAAAGAAAACAACAATTCATACAATTTAGATGAAATACATTAGTGAAAACATCACAAGGATTATTTTACATTCAATGTCAGCAAATAGATCCCTTTCACCTAAATCTCACACACTGAACCTTTAAATAATTACACCTCTAACAATACCAGTGCAAGGGGTGTCACCTGTTTGACCGTGATTCCTGTAGAACCAGAATGAGGAAATGGTGGACGCATGCAGGGGAGTGGTACTGGTTATGTCACTGCAGCGTGGGTTTCGCTTTCCAAGACCTCTGCAGCGCCTCAGGGGAGCCGTGCTATAGAGTGCAACCATCACTCAAATCACCATAAAGGTCAGGTTCTGGTAGGTAGCCTATAGCGTCCCACCTAAAGACAATGACCGATGTTCTAACTGAAGACTTATCTTGATTAGAGGACTGACAAATTGTGTTTTTATTTTCATTTTGACACCAAAGGAGTGTGAATGCAGAAGACTGGCGGGTGCTGTTTCACTAATTGCATTTGAGTATTGCCCAGTGTACAACAGATGAATGAAACTAATTGTCAAATGATGTTTTAAAAATATTGATAAATTGTCAGTTCTAATCCTGTCTGTTTGGAATGGCCTGTGGTGATGCTGCTTGCAGGACTCAGTCCCAAAAACAATGGGGCTGCACCACCGCTGCTTCACAAAGAGCTGTTTAACGGTTTATTCAAAGTTGGGTGAAACTCAACTCATTACCAAGAAACCCCCCAACACGAGAACCAGTTGTTGTTGCTGTTGTAATGAACAGGAACTGTGAACATACTTCTGTTGTGATTGATGCAGTGAATACACAATGCTTGTCGCCTGTTTATTTTAAGTTAATTAATGTTGAATGTATCACATGTGAGATTGACTTCAATATTTCTGTGGATATTTGAATTATTTCCATTGTATAGCTTGACATGACTTCTGAAAATGATGTGTCAGAGAGCTTTTCTGTTTTTATTTCAATATAGTCACTGAACGCCTACATGAAAATTGAATTATTAAAATTGGAGTATTGCATTTCCCGATTAATTTTCACTAAAAATAACACAATAAATGTGTGAAAAATCCCATTACTATGGTGAAATACATTTTCATTTCATATATTGTTGTTTTGCCTCCATACCCACACTGATGCTCCTCTTTTTTCATCCAATCTGTGTATGCATTTGAAATGTCAGGTTATTCTGGATCACTTGGCTGCTTTCATAGTAATACTAATACTATGGAAATTAATAACAGCATTCATCTCCTCCCACACTTTTTCAACCGTGAAGTCCACGACCATTCCATTCCCATACTTCACGTGCCAGCAGCTGATTATAGCAACTGGCAGTAAAATACATTAAAACATCAAGTCTGGTGCAAAGACAGACGGTGTAAAAATGTAAATGTGACTCGTTTGTCTTGTAAAAATAAATTCTGCCCTGTGAGGAAAAATGCAGATCGTCTTTGGATGAGACAACCTCTGAATTGATGCCAGTCTCGGAGGTTGAGAATGAAAAGTGGTTACACAACGTGGCCTCTGTGCGACATTGCGGGGCATCAAAATGCTCTGCTGTGAAAAAGCAAGGACGTAAAATCGCAATAACAAATATGCCAGAGTGCTGAAATTGCAGGAGAGCCAAATGCAACAGGGCAGTGTCTCAGGTTGACTTCTTGGTCAATAGCAAACATGACTTCCTCCTGACTGGGGGCAAAATAAAAATGGCACAAGCCTGTTAATACAGGGCGCTGTTAAAAACATATTACATATAATTTAATTAGATAATAGTTTACTCATACAATACACCTGATACCCGGACTTCTCCCGCTCTCATAATGAGAAACAGAGTTGACTAACTGGATGTGGTTTTTATTGCTTCCCCTATTTGCTGTTTTAAATGCGGCACGGAGGTACTGCGGACAACGATGGGGGTGCGAGACCTAAAACAACTCTTTGAAAAAAGTAACTGGATGGTGTGTTGTTTTTTGTTGAGTCTGGCTTGAGTTTTATGGTCCCCCCCCCCCACAATAACTTTTATCACCAGCCGCCACTGGCACAAACCCAGAGCTGAATTAAACAGATTCATCTCTGTGAATATGTTGCTTTCTTTTCTACAAGTGCGTTTGCTTTTGATTTGGTGAAGTTCCCAAAACAGAAAAAAGACAAGTTTAATTTCCTCAAGTGACAGTTTGCCAATTCATCTCGAACACAATGACACAGTTCTGCCATCGGTCTTCACGTGAACAGGATGTCAGAGATCAGGGAATCATTAAATCATGCTCCCTGTCAAACCTGACAAGCAAATACATTGTTTTCTTGCTCTCTGAGAGGCTTACATTCACTCCAAGAATAGAAACCTAAAGGGGAAATAAGCTTTCAGGATGTAAATCAATCAAAACACAATATCATGCGCCGATTGAAGCCTCTGGCGGCTGCAAAAACTCTTTATTCAGTTTTTTTTTTAATACTTATTAATTTCCGACATACATTCCACATTGAGAAATATGACTATAAGGCAGCTTACATGGTGAAAAGACTCTAGATATTAAAATGCAACATGCACTCGTGTTTCGTGCCTCTGCCTGCTCAGTTAAATGGAGACACAGTCAAATTTAATCATGATACTGAACAGACATTATGTTTTCTAGGTCTATGTTTGGAAAATGTTTGGTTCTACTCTTCAAGGTACAGAAACTCATTCTGGAGAACCACTGTTGATATTTGAAAACAAAGGTGAACGGCCGATCTCAACAGGTTGGAATTAGCCTGAATTAGCTGAGACAGTGAGTGTCGGACACAGATATAGAGTTACCACTGCATCACCGGTGTCCGTGACTGTCTGCTGCCTGCTCAGAGAACATTGTGTACCAGTGTTTAGTCGCCACAAAACACAGTGCAGTCTGGAGACATCGCCTGAGGCAGTACAGGAGATCTCAAAACTCACTGTGGTCCTGAGGCAACTCCAGGTGGTCTCTCCATTGAAACTGTCTCCCAACTTTGTCCTTTCCTCATCATCAGGAGACGCTTCTATGAAAATGATTGTGGGTATAACGTCCTTCGAGATAGTTCTGAAATAGTCATGAAAGAGGATAAGCGTACTGTTAGCACACAACCGTTCAGAGACCTCTTTCTCCCTCCCACTGCCCCTTCACTCCTGCCCCCCCAACACTGTGCAGGAGCATGATTATTGCTGTTGCCGAAACAGTGTTGTGCTGTTTAGGTCATCCAGCCAACCTTGATTCCCAAATACAGAGCCAGGGCTGTGTTTTTAACCAGATTTGATTTCAGTGTGCACACTTCAGCAAGCAGAGAGGAGATATTAGTAGAATTTGACAAAAAGTGCATTCAGTTAACTTTAATGCACCTCTTTAGGTCTTTTGGCTCTCAACAGAGATTGCGATTTCAGCCTGCTAATAATAATAATCACGATCATAATATGGAATTCAGGTTTGTGCCTGAAAAAGGTATGTTTGTTGTTGTCTTTGAGTTTTTTGTTTTCTTTACTTGTCCTTTTCTGTGAAGCCCTTTGTTACGAAGCCCTTTGTTGCAGCTGTTTTTAAAAGGTGCCATATAAATAAAGCTATTGTCTCTATTGAGTTTGATGGTTCTGACGTTTCAACAACTGTTGGTACATTGGAAGAATCACTCCTGATTAACGTGGTTGGCTCAAACACGTTGCCTTTTTTCAGAACAGATCAGCGCTGGCACACTGCGCTTTGTGTGGGTGGATCTGCATATGTGTATACATGTGTGCTGAGTGGGAGCAGGGGCACAGCAGGGGTCTTGGATTTCTCTCTGAACATCATCCTCAAGCCTTTTTACATCTCATTGTAAAACCTCCTTCTGTCAGCTCTTACTGTAAGGTCTCTCTCTGCAGCGTCTGTGCCAGGGCTCGAGGACACTTCTTTCTTTTCACTCTGTCTCCTCTCACTATTGTTGTTTGTGTACACCAGCAAGACATATGCACTTTTAGTTTTTGACAGGCGCATTAGGAAAAATAATGTCCCTGCCCAGCGGACTGGGTTTGGGCTGCGGATCAGTTTAATTTTTGGTTAACAAACGTCAGCTATCATATCTGGCTGTCGAGCTCCTTAGAGGAAATGATGCAGATTGAGAGGAGACAAATTGAACTTGAACTTTGTGATGTAATTTAATCTGTTGCTGCACCACCTTCCTCTCATTTGAATATAATAAATACTGAGAAATACTGAAGCAAAATATTGGGTCTCTGCTGCCCCCTGTAGCAGCAACGCTGTCTCCTGTGAGAAATCCTACGTCAGATTGAAGATTTTACAAAAGGATATACTGAGGGTGGGAATTTTTTTCATGTAGGAAGGAACATTGCTACAAAGACAGCAGTTGCTGATCGTGCATCTTGGTGCTGATATTAAGTCTGCATAACACAAGAGCATGTTTTTTTTGACATACGTAGACATATATTTTGGACAGTTGAGGTTACTGTGTTTTTATGCTCATGGGTCTCTCATACCTTCTCTACAAAATATTATATAATATATATAACATAACAGAGGGGGAGACAATATTGACAGCTGATTAATACAAGAAGATTTTGTCTTTACATACAAGTACAAACATAAATTTGAAGCCAAAAATATAAAAATACATCATGCAGATTTTGTTAGCCTTGAGACATTAAGCATGGATTTTACGTAATAGTTACTATACAGATTTATAAGAAACATTAAATTCAATGTATATTAAATTTAAATGTGTTTTATGACAATTTTTTTCATGCATTTTATTTTATGTATGCTCATGTAGTTCAGTTTTCACCTGCTTTTTATTTTCTTTATTGCTATAGTTCATTGTGTGTGGTTTCCTGCAGCACTACACTGCCATCTGGTGGTATTTTTGCAGAAAACCCTACTTACAAAAAAAGGATGTAGATAAAGATAAGACAAAAGTCTAAATGGATTTTTATTGGGTTTTTAGTTAAAAACGTGATGAAATACTTAAATAGACAGTATTTTAAATTTGTCACTGAGACGTGTCATTAGTCAGCAAATACTTATCACACTGGTACGTTATCACACTATACATCACAGCAGCACTGCTCCGTCCTGTTTGTGGCTGTGCCTCAGGCAATTGATTGTGTCAGCCATGAGCTGTCTTCAGGCAGACTAGAGTTTGACAGGGCTACAGAAAAACATCTGTGTGTTTCCACTGAGCGTTTCTCAGGGTTGCTACCAGTTTCTCTTTTTCTATTTTTTCATATAGCAGTGGTAATTAACACAGGCTTTTGTGATCTAATCCATTCGTCTTTTCATTATAATTTTCTTCCATTGGTTACACAAGGAAAATTTAATCAAATGCAAAGTCAATTAATTATGGGTTTGTTTGTTTTCTTGGATTCAGTGGCACGGATGTTCTTTTTCTCTCCACGTTTTTAGAGCATGTTATGTTTCCCTGCATTAACTCTTCTCCTCTTACTCTTTCATTTCCACTAAAGTATGGACCTCATGTCATCACTTCCAGCCTATAAGGTAAAGATCTACAATGTATACAATATTAATATTTTAACATAATAACATCATGTTGGTCTGTATGTGCGTTTGAAGCTAATGGATCTTTTTTATCAATGTAAAAGGTATAAATTTAGACACTAGGTGCGCTGCATGAATTTAGGCTCCTAAATTTTACATTTATTTATTAACTTTAACATTTTTTTAGTCACGAAATACATGGTTAGCTTAGATATTTGGAAGAGGACATTGATAATCTGACTTCCAAGACATGAAAAGGGCTGCAGCTTAAAGTTTTCCACACTGTGATTGATTTATATTCAATTCAATTTACGGCTAGTTCTACATTTTTAGCACAGACGGAACCATTACAGTAAAACACTCGAACCATTTCAGTAAAACACTCAATTAAAAATGTCTGTTTTTATGTATTTGGATAAACAGGTGTGCTTTCTTTTATACTTCACATTAAAGATGTAGAAAGCCTTTAGGTACATTAATTCTGCATGGTTGTTCAGTCTGTTAATCTACCGTGGATCATTCTTTGTTCCGTAATGAAGACAAACAGCATTGCTGAGTACAGAGAATGTGGGCAAATTATCAAGACCTAGAAAGAAAAATCCGAGTCAGCAGAAAGTGCCAGCGATGCCAAGTTGCAGCCTCAGGGAATGGGTTTGATCACATTCCTAATGTAGAAGTTTTAGTCATATTTATGAATTCAGCAACAATATTATTCGGATCGACAGCAGCAGGTCCTTCATGTCCGTGAGACCAGCTGAAGGAGACATGAAGGAGACATGAAGGAAATGTCCCCTCACTTTTCCCCTTCCAGGCTGGAGTGAGTGGTTGCTGTCCATGGTGCTGAACCTCCTTTCTTTCCTCTGGTGTCTTTGTGTCTAACGTCGCTGACAGCATGTCCTGGTAGAGGCACAGACACATGGAGATCGAAAGTAAAGAGGACGAGAGGGACTGTATTTCCATCAAGCCTTCTTTGTTTTGTTATCAAATGAATGATGGAGTTGTTGTGAGACATCAGACTCGGTTTTATTACCCAAGCACCCAGAACTGGCTGAGCCCTTCTTCCACTGGATGCAAAGTGAAACATCAAATCGGATGGAGAACATTTCATGGTCGGGGCGCAGGAATGTGCCGTGGTGGTGCTGTCGCCATTCTCTGTGCCACCATGAAGAAAGAGCCAACTGGTTTAGTCCACAGATTATAGTATGTAAAGGGGCTTGATTGCTACCTGGTGGCTGTCTGATGTATTGGTGATGAATCCTTTCTCCTCTACGTTAATGAATTGGACATGGTCCAAACTAAAAAGCGCACGTCAGATAAATTTTTCTCAAAGATAGTTTTTGTCAATGTTGTTCTTATTACATGATAATGATTCTTCTGGTAAGTTTAGTTTTAATTAGTGATTGAATTATAAAAAAATGTGTTGAAACATCATGATTAACAGATGAGACCGACTTGATTGGTCGAGTGTGTGTATCCGGACCTTGGTACTGTGGCTCCATCCCCTGATTGTGACTATACACAGTCTGGCTACAAATGCACAACATGGCAGTCTTCATATCAAGGTTATTTTAGCTTCATTTCTGGATAGTGACAAGTTGAGCGACGTCATCCATTTTTATTTACAGTCTATGATTTAGTCACATTACTACTGGTGCAACTTGAATGGGTTAATTACCTGCAGTGATTATTGGTGCAATTGGAGCAATGGACAGGAAGACAATATTGGGAAAGTGGATACTGTGGAATATTGCAGCATAGTAGTATAGCTGTAGTATTTTGACTCCATGTTCACATTAGTTTTATGGTCTAAATTTGATAATCAAAACACTTTTTGAATATGGACCTTAAAATCCCCCAAATTACCTATTTTAATATTTATTTTGCTGATTGTAAAAATGTACTTAAAGATATTATTGTGTAGATGCCTTTTAGTCCCTTATTATTTGTGTAATGCAGTAGGTAAAATGTAGGTAAAAGTGTCTTTGTAAATGTGTACATATCATATTTAATGCACAAACAAATAATTAAAATTAAGATTAAAATATCCCATGCATCACAATATATTATGGCGGCACATGTTAAGGTGCCAATTGCAACTTTCGCTCAAGCCTCAGGTCTGTTTATATCTATTGGCAGTCATGATGTCACCTGATTGATTGTAGGAGAGGTTAAAAGTAACTAGAACTAATAAATAAAACAACCCCAACTGTTAACTAAGCCCCTTTTCATTAATAATTAGTGAATGTTACAGACCCTGCAGCTTTCAACCTGTTTACGAAACTCACATGTCTGACCTGTCATATGTATACAGTTCACTGTAATAAGAAAACTATAATCACATGATTTAAAATGTCCATTCATTTTTTACTGTAGTCTAAGTTGATAAATACATGTATATTGAGAGCATCTTTGCATGTAACAGTGGCTCTTATGTCTGGAACCGCATATACATTTAAGTATTTCAAGAGTGACAAACACTTGAGTCACAAAACACGAAATAAGATGAGGAGGAAATTGTGGAGAAAGTGAAGATGCTGGATTTTGAAATGTTGAATTGGATTTGAGAGACTGAGACAGTTTTAGACTTGAGAATCTAAATCCTGATTATGTGGAAGATCACACAGCTCAAATCGGTAACTGTGTAAAATTAAACAGTGTGCCAGGCGAATATTTTAAACACTACATGCAGTGAAGACACTTTATTATGTCCCACTAATGAGAACTTGGGCTCTTCCATTAGCAGCCAGTAGTGCATAGTAAATTAGACCCATAGTCACCTGCTATCAACACCTCACAGAACGTGACAACAGGCAAAGGACGCATAACTTTTGCTTATTTGTTCAAATGAAAAAGTTCAAGTTTGACCCTCGGATGCAGCCACTCACAATATGGAAACAATATAAGTGCAAAAATTTTAGATTTGTTCTATTTTTGAATTGGTTATTAGACATTATCTTCTTCACCAAGGTGTAGTCCGTAGAGATGTGTCTTTAGTCTGCGGCGGAAGATGTGTAGACTTTCTGCTGTCTTGGTGTCAATGGGGAGCTCGTTCCACCGTTTAGGAGCCAGGAACAAAACAGTCGTGATTTTGTTTGGTGGTTGGCTCGCAGTGAGGGAGCAGCAAGCCGATTGGCAGATGCAGAGCTCGGTGGACGGGCTGGGGTGTAAGGTTTGAATACGATTAATCACTTATTCAGACAAATAATGGGCAAATTAGTTAATAATGAAAATAATCTTTGATTGCAGCCCTAAAACACTCAATGTAGAGATGAGTCAATGAACAATCAGATCACAAAAGGAGACTGTAAGATGATGCATCAGGAACTTTGTAGACCAATCCCAAAGTCTATGTGATATTAGATAATATTGCAACACTGTAACTTTGTCATAATATAAAGAAAATTTCCTCAGCTTACATGAGTCTGCTCTCTGTCCCCTAAATTCTGACAAAACAGATTAAGATATTTGAAAATGGCAGCTTGAAAGACTTATGAGTCATGTTTGTCCTATTTTTGCTTTATTCAACACTATGAACACCACAATGGATGTTAACAACCCATGTTACCTCCAGCAAGGCCGTTTATTTGTCTGTGTTTCTGTTTGTTTGTCTTTCTCTCAGCAGGATTACTCAAAAAAGAAAAACCCCTGAATTGTTGGACCAGATCTAGATACATTTTTCCTCACTTTCTTTAGCATAAGAGATAGAATGTTAGAATTGTCACAGGTAGGTGCTCTCCTTTAGCACTATGATAACTTTCAAAAACTGGATTAGGCCAATTAAATATCAGGAAATCCAGAAAAATATCTAATAAACAGTTAAAACCCAAATATATTGCGTGCACTATTACAGGAGACTAATGAAGCCAGAAGATATTCACATTTTAGAAGCTGAAACCAGAAGTTTATCATCTTCTTTTTTTTTAATGATTTGTCAATTACCAAAATAGTTATAAATAATTATGCTGTGGATGTAAAAACTGATTAATCGACTCATTGCTGTGGCTCAAATGATCAAAAATTCATTGAGGTTGCTCAGTATTAGAACCCTGAACATTCCCATTACCCAGTGTCCATGTTAGCTTTATGATTTATAAAGACATATTACACATCATGATGCAGGAGCTTATTTTGGACACAAGCAGAACTGCAGTTAACCACCTTTTAGTCGTTTATTCCTTTCTGTCTTTGCCGTATAATGTGCTCTTTTGTTTCTGTGGTATTACGAAAAACCTTCACTTGTTACTTAATAAGAAACATTTCCAGAAACTCATCACATTCAGATTTTAGGCCACTGTCTTACAAGCCAAATTTGTGGAAACAGCAAACGTTAAATGAATAAAAGGCGTCTTGTTGACTTCAGAGGCCTTCACGTCACATGTGACACTTTTCATGCCACGCAGGTAAAGCATTCCAATAAAGATCATAATCTGTGAATGTTTAATGTTCCTCACCAGCATTTTGGCCTAGAACACAGTTTCAAATCTCTGTGTTGATGCATTCTACTTTTGGTCCTCTGGTGATTTCATGTTGGTGTTATTGAAGGTAATGGCAACATTCCAGGGTCCAAAGTAGAGCCCTTCCCTTTTGCGTCATGTTGCAGTGATCACGATGAAAGATATTTAGCAAATGCGTCGTCATTTGGTTTAGTTTATCCAACAGCATTCAATCTGCCAAAGCACCTCTTTGTAATTAACCTCCAGATGTAGAGTAACCTTCCTCAAAGAGTTATGCTGAGGATGTCACAGCTGTGCTTTACTTAAACAGACTGCTTTAGTAAACACTGCAACAAGAATCAATATAGATATTGCTTATTCATTTAAATTCAGGAGCATGAACCAAGGACTGGGGACAAAGAATGTGACATTAATGTGAGGAATAATAATTGTCTTTTTTCCTGGAAGGATATTTGAATGATATTTTTGTGTTCGTATCGTCTTGGGTCTTATTCAAATGTGCCAGAAACTAAATGTGTTGATGATTTGTTTGGGTGTATCCAGAGCTGAAACCATTAGTCAATAAACTGAAGGCTGGAAACTTATTTTGATAATCGATTGATAGTTTTAGCCATGTTTCAAGCAAAATCGCATAAAGGTCTGTGGTTGCTGCCTCTGCAATGAGAAGAATTGCTGCTTCTCGTATTCTTAAGTTATAATAACCTGCATATATTTGGGATTAGGGGTGTCGGTCTGACAAAATAGAAATTAAAAAATGGATAATAGGGATTATTCATTGTATTTTGTCATTTCCTAGATATCATATACAAGACGATAATGAGATTTTGTCAACCGATGATGACAATAATCATTGTGGTTGCAGCCCTAGGTGTACTCCACAGGCACATATCTGCTGTGGGTGAATACACAAATGAAATCAATGGATAAATGGCTCCAATTATGTGTACGTGACCTTGTGGGCACATTATTCCCATGTTTTAGGAGCATAATACAGATATAACAGTGGAAAAAAACAAAGTTATGCAGCAGATTTCAGGGAGAACCTCATCTAAATATCAGAAAATGATCAAAGTGAAGAGGTTTTATTCCGGTAAAGTGGATCGGTCATGCATTTGAGTTGCTAAATTCACCAAACTCTTCAGCGATGAGACGGAACTTTGTAATAAGAAGGCGTTGCTCTTGGATAAAATAGGGAAATGTTTAACCGGTTATTTCACTAAACTGTTTCGAGAAAAGGTATTTTTGTGAATTAATGCAAGATAAATGTTTATAAAAGATATACAAGAGTGTTTGTGTCATGTATCAATGTAGAATATCGTCTAATAAGAAGTTCAGTGTGCACAGCTCCCCGGTGCCATGTTTGAAAGGCTTGGCTTGACTCGGGCTCTGGAGGAAACTGGTTCGCCCGGCAGTCGGAGCGGAGGAGGGGGCACTCGGCGGTGAGCTCCAGGCGGTGTGTGTGTGAGCTGCGGACGGACACCGACACTTCTCCTCGACGGCTTCTCGAAATACCTTCAAACGTCGCCGCGATGACCGCGCTCCTTCTGTAGCGGCCCTTTTGTGTCTCCTGGCCGGGTGAGTTTTCACTTGTGCACCGTCTCGAACCCGTGGGAAAGAGCCGAGGCTGGGAGTGCGAGCTGTGGCCCAATACAAAGGCTTTCTTCGGCGGAGAAAATGCCGGGGCTGCAGCAGCCGGGAGGCCCGCTTGTGTCTTTCAAGTCACCGACTAGCCGCGGTTCTCCCCACCGACGATTTCCCACCTTCCCCTTCCTTTCTCGTGTAAAAAGCAGCTTCGTGTTTCACTGTAACACACCCGTGGGTGTTTTATGCGAGTTTAGCGGCGTCACAGAGCGAATTTAGCGGTGTTTTGACAACCGTGGCCGTCCACAAGAAACATGGTTGCTCTGCGGAGTCTCCTGACGCCTCACGCCGGGCAGAGGTGCAGTGAGTGCCGCTTGGCGGTTACGGGGACAGCCGGGGTTTGTCTGCAGCGACCAGGACAACGTCCGGGAGGGGAACAACTCGCAGCGACACGTTTCGGTTATGTAAGAGATGGAAATGTTGTCTGCGGATGCTGGCAGGTCTGGAGAAACTTTCTTTGTACACATGATGTGTCAAACAAAGTTGGCGTCAGACCGGGGTCGGGTTTCGGTGCTACACTTTAGCTCGCTCGATGCGCCTTTTCGGCATTTTTCAGCGGGGCGTCTGCGGTGACCACATCCTGGTTCATCCCTCCACCAGCTTCAGCAGCCCATGGATGAGGCTGTTGTTGTGGATATAGTGGCTCGGTGTCAGGCTGCAGTCGGTGGATCTTTCTCCCCTGCAGCCTGCACACTGAGCCGGGAGGGGTGGATGGAGCTACATCTTGAAGCACCGCAGCAGAGCGACACCTCGCCCGGGTTAATGCCCGATAGCATGCTTGTTCACTGGGTGGCTGCACGGTTTAACCCTGGTTCTGGACGCATATTTACTCACAGGACAGTTTCACAGTCCTACTGGGTTCAAGCTTCCACCTCTGTTCAGTGTGTGTGTGTGCCACACATGGTGATAAAAGAGTCTGCAGCATTTAACAAGACATCTGCAGTCCAGAACATATATTTAACTGTTACTGTAAATGCACATCTTTGTATTAAAGAGCAAATTCTGATCTATAAGAACAAAATCCAGGTCGTGGAATGTAATAAAGTAACCTATATTTTCTCAGATACTGTCATTGACAATGGTGGTGTAAGTACTCACATCCTTTACTTTAGTTGAAGTACTAATATGTAAAAACAAGCAAGATCATTTCCTCCTGCATTCAAAATCCCACCAGGTCAAAGTGCAGCACTTCACTGTATTATCAGAAAACTGCATGTGAAATGATATATAATTGCATATGGCATTATTAGTTGTGAGTACTATAGTTTAATCTGAACTAAAGTTGAGTCAAGTAGTTCACAACCAAGCAATAAGGTCCATCCATACACAGTATAGGGCACATCCAAGGGGTCACAAGATGAATCTGGAGGGACTTTGACATGATTAATCATAGAGGAGAAAGAAACACATCTATAATCATTGAATAGTTTGACCTATGACGTTGAAATGCAGCTCAGGTGAGAGAATCCTGCTTTTGAGGAACTCCCTGGTGTTTTTGTGAAGGGTCACACAAGTCAAAAATGTTGTGAGCTACTGATTTACTACATTGTATTTTCTAAGTTAATGTGTTTTAAATGTCAAACTATATCGACACAACCTCTCCATCCAACATGAATATAAAGTAACATAAAATTGAAGTATCTAAGTGAAGCGCAAGTACTGCAAAACTGCACTTGTGCTGGACAAAGACGAGTTAGATAAATGTGATAATTTTAAGCTGTTTGATTTGTGGAAGTATAGACTCAGTAATTAGAGGAGAAGCCGAGGCAACCTGTAACTTCAGTTCCTGCTCCTACAGCATCTTACCAGCGTTCATTTGGAGGAAAAAGTCAAACAATGTGTACGTGTAATTTGTGCAAACTATTGATCCAAACTGTTTCCCTGATGCCTGTCAGGCTCGATAGATATAGAATATGTGACTCTCAAATTGATTGAGAGGAGTCTGGGGAGCGTTAGGCCTCTTTTAGTGGGTTTCACTGAGCCCCCAAGCAAATAATGCTTTATTTACCGGCCTAAACATTATACGAAAGAAAACATGTTCAATTAGATACTGAGATGATGGACCTTTTTAACTTTGGCCTAGAAAGGTTTGGAAAACACCTGATTGTGTAATTTGGTTGTGAAATGTGTTTGAAAGAAAATCGTAACCAGTAAAAGTATGCTTATACTTCATTCTGAGCCTGTTAACATTCACACTCAATACCACAATCCAAATCAAACAAAGTTTTTGTGATTTGTGCTGCCATAAAATGATTTTAATGCTCAAACCACAGCTTGAGGGAAGCCCTAACGCTTGACCACTAACTGGACAAATTGGACAACTGACCTGGGGTCTCGGTTCATTGGCTCATTTTGTGACAATTACTTTGCAGTAATTATATTATTGCTCATTTGTTGCAGCATGCACCCTATTAAAATCAAATTAACTTTACGTAGGTTCCTGCATTTTAATAAATCAAAATCTCTAGGAATACTTTTTTAATCATTTAAATATTTTAGGTTAATTACCATAAATAGTTTGAATGAATTATAATCTTGCCGGCAGTGTAAGAGTTGTGCACCTCAACACTTTGTGATCACAATTAATACCTCAAAAGCATCAATATATGTAACTATCATGATATAAGTTTCATCAATAGCATTATACCAAAAGTTCAATATATGTTGCTTATGAATTGTACACGCACAGTGAGGTTGTATAACAAATAACTAATCTACCTCACATTTGTAAAATATGTTGCTGTTTATCATTGTCCGCACATACAGCAGTAGCAAAAATGTATCTTTAAACTTAACAGACATTTATCATGATAAATATGAAAATCTTTACTGTGATAATATTTTTGGACACATTGCTCATCCCTTGTATTTCCACTTGTCAGAGTCTCAGCAGCGTTGTGGTCCTGTTAATTCTCGGTGAATAACAAAGAAATGATATATATGCATTTGCAAAAGTTTATTTTCAGTAGTTTTTCCTGACTCTTGTTGAGGGTTACGGGCAGATTTAACAGTGTTACACCTTGTTAAAGCCCTATGAGACAAATTGTGATTTGTGAATATGGGCTTTACGAATACAATTTAATTGATTGATTGATTGATTTGCTTTTCCTGACTTGGCAAAAGTGTGATCTGATTTTTAGTAACAGGGCCAAAGCAATGTTGGGGGGGACTGACAAAAGACTGTGACAAAGCTACAGGCACCTCCCCTCCCAGAACCATGGAGCAGTACTTAATTTACATGATAATGTCCAGCTCCTGCAGAGTGGTCACATCGAGTTCCTTCACACGATGGCAGCAAAGCACTGAGAATGTATGTCCTACTGGATGTGCAGCTTTTTGCCTCCATGGCCTTACTGATGGACATGAAGGGAATTGTCTCTAAGGAAATGCCCTCAGTCATTTTTATTGGTAGAATTTCAAAGTTAATGAGACGGGATTAATACCCCATGTTAATATCCCAGTTAAATCAAACTGCCGTTGTACTACAACACTGTAGATCGCAAAATAATAGAGATACTTTTCATAGTGCAATAATTCTATTTCCTGTTTCTCAGGGCAATAGCTCTTTTCTGATTGACCTGGATAACTAGTGAAGTAATGATATCAGATAGTATGATTGTACAGACATAACCACCGTGCTTTGGTGCTGAAAAATGTGTGGATGTGTTGATTTGTCAACACAGATAAAACTTGGACAGATACATTGATCCATAATATATATATTTATGCATATCATTATTTTCAATGTAGTTTGACCTTCCTGGAACTGTTTCTGTTTTCTTCATAGATTGAACAATGTGATTGGGATCGGAGGCAGCTGCACTCCAGTGGTCGAGGACCTCACCCTACTTCACTAGAATGTACTTGATGAATGTACCACCTGTCGCAGTGACACAAACAGAATGGAGAACATGTGGCCCACCTGGAGGCTATAGCCTTCAGTGCTTCAATGACTCTGACCCTGAGTTGTCCACCAGAGGCACACCTATCTCAGACAAGGTCCAGATGATCATAGAGAGCCTCAGGAGCACCCAGTCCTCACTCGAGATGGGCGACGAGCTTGAGGGAAATGTGCTATCAGGACAAGAGGATCATTCCCAAGTCTGTAAGGTTGCAATGGGTTCTTATGTGGGAGCCACATCCAAAATTAAAGGTCCCACTGAAACCCAGCAAGCTGATGCTCCCCCCCCAATCGACCATGAGAGCAGTGACTCCGACAGTGATGGTTCTGTGGACAGAGGAATTGAGGAGGCAATACTGGAATACCTGAAAGAAAAGGGTGATAACAAACGCAAAGCAGACCCATGTTCCACGTTTCTCCAAGCTTCCAAAATTCAGAGGAAGAATACAGCTAGTCCTGAGGTTTCTAAACAGAACTCTGACATTAATACATTTTTGTTTTCAAGCAACTCCTATCCAAAAAGCTTTAAAGTCGAAACCCTGACAGCACCAGCTGTTATACCTGTAAAAAAGTCTCTCAAAAACAAGGCCTCCCTTAACGACAGTATCATGAAGAAATTAGATTCGGATAAAAGTGCAATGACCAAAAGTTCAGCCTTCCCAGTGAAAGTGGAAGAAGACTCGAATGATTCCAGTAGTGATGATGGCATCGAAGAAGCCATTCAAAGATACCAGCTAGAGAAAAGGGAACAGCAGGACAGAGGGGAAGGATTCAGTCTTCGTGCATTAAAAGGGGAGTCTGATTCCACCAGCGATGATGGCATTGAAGAAGCTATTCGCTGCTACCAGCTTGAGCAACTTAAGGAGAAGAGTGTCCTGAAACCATTCGCACACAAAAATAATCCCTGTAGTAAGTCATTTATACAGGGTGTTGGAAGTACAAGTATTGGAAGTATAAATAAACACAAGCTGAAGAAGAAGAAAAAGACCAGAACGGAGAAAGAAGTGAAATCTGTACCTCCATCATTCATATCCAAGAATTCAGAGAGCCAGAAAGGTAATGGAAATGGTTTACTATCATTTAAAGTGGAATGTTTTAAAGATCAACCTACACCTGCTCCCCCAAAGGTTAACACAACTGCAGAGCTCATGTGTGCTGAGGCAATATTGGACATTTCAAAAACTGTTTTACCCGGAGTCTTCCATCACAGCGTTGAGCTCGGTGGTTGTGCCCCTGCTGAATCTCCCTCAAAGTCTTCACCTCCCGACACGTGCCCAGATGAGGAAAGTGATGACAGCTCCATCGATAGTGAAGATGGGATTGAGCAAGAGATCAGAAAGTTCCTAGAGCAGAAGGCCCAAATCCACAAACTGCCACCTTGCTCCACTGTTACCCAAGAGCCTCAAAGTGTGAATGAACCAGAGAAAGTAAAAGCAAAACAAGTTGCAACCCAGAAGAAACCCTCAAAAATGTCGTTGACACAAAGAAGGAAACTCAAAGAGGAAAACAGTAGCGATCCCAACATGTCTGGTATTGATAAAAACATTACAGTAACAGCCCCGATATCTTTACCTGATCACAGAAAGGATTTGAGCCCATTGATGTTTTCCAAAAGAACTCAAGCGATAGCTGGATTACGTAAGACTGAACAAAGTGGAGATAAAAGCAGCTCGCTTGACAGTGACGAGGACCTAGACACTGCCATAAAAGACCTGCTCAAGACAAAAAAGAAGTCAAAGAAAAAGACAAGAGACTTGAAGCGGCAATCAAGGAAGTGCCTTAATGATGAAGAATCACTGCTAACAAATGCCTCACAGACCAAAAAGTCCAAACCTGACCCTTTTTGTAAGCGCAGTGCTGCGAAGAAAGTGCAAAAGATTAAAGATGACATGAAAGACACGACTGGATTGAGTAAAAAGAACGTTTCTCAACATAAACAAACTGATAAAAGTAAAGAGCATGAAGGGACTTTGAAAGGGACTGAAGGTCAAGACTCCATGTCGCTGCACAGTGCTCACACTCTTGAGGTAAAGGAAGACAGTACTTCAGTAGACAGCGATGATAGCATTGAGCAAGAGATCAGAAGATTTCTGGCTGAAAAGGCCAAAGTTTCGACTGCAGTGAAAAGTAAAGACGGAGACGTATCGAGGAATGGTACTGTTGTGGTTTGTAGCCTACTTCGAGATGAAGATATTAAACAGGAAAATCAGCTGGCTGAAATTCCAAGAAAAAGTATCACCACGCCTTTCTCCGGACAATCTCAGAGTACTCCGCCTCAAGATAGACAGTCTGTTCCACCAACACAGATTTTGGTGCCATACATTTCAACTGTTGGTGCACAATCATGTCTGTCCTCAGTCCAATCTTGCAGCCCCAGTCTTTTGGAGCCAGCAGATGGGGCAGGAGCTGCTAGAACCGAGCAAAGGAGGTCTAGCACAGGAGGAAGTGACGTCCAGGATGTCGCCCCACAGCTTGAGAGAGTTAAACCGGTTTTGAGTCCCAGCATTGCCCATTCTCGTTCTGAGTCGAACAAGTGGCGCCAGAGCCTGGGACTCCCCATTACTGACACAAGGACTCTCAGTCGGCTACCATTCCATATCACCTCATCTAAAATCAGCAAGACTGCGTCAGCAACTCTACCATATCAAAGCAGAGGCATCCACCTCAGTTCACAGACTCCAGTCTCAGCTTGCTCCTCCACAAGGACCAGCGGAGCACCCTTCTCCTGGACTACAGAGAAGACTGTAAATACGCCATACAGATCCCCTGTTTTAAACCTTTTGTCCTCTCCCAGGCCAAGGTTGTGCTTTACACAGAGCCATGCCCCTGGCCACAGCTCACCTTTCCCTATAGAAGGAGAGACGCAGAGTATGGTGCATATGCCTAAGGACAAGAGTGTGTTTGTCGAACTGGAGTCAAACAGGACCAACCATGTCCAGGTTCGAAGCAGGGAAAGGAGTGAGGGAAAGGAGAAAGCAGATTTGCTAATTGAGAAAAAGAAAGAAGTCAAGAGCTTGAACATAGGTGATAAAGAAATGCACCTAGAAAGAACACAGGAAGAATTTGTAGATGAGGCAGAATGTGAGTCAGTCAACAGGGGATATCCAGAGAAGAAGCAGGGCTTTTCCACATTGTAAGTATTTTCTTTGGTCACTATCTCCCATAGCATCATAATCCAACTTCTATAATCTCATTTTTTTGATTGTGTCCTGCAAAAAACTATATGGTAGGTTACAATCAAGCCCATTCATTTACACACTGTAAGGGAATGTTTGTTAATACAATAAAACTAAACAGGCATATTTTTTATGTGTTTTTACATTTATACAGCTATGTAACATAATGGCACCATTATGACAACTTTTTGTGCCCAGAAGTTGATCCATATCACTGAGCCTTTGAAAAGCAATACTTTGACTGAAGAGGCAGGCTGCATGAGTAGTACTCCAATCCAAATTCACAATACTTCTCTGCAGAAAATGTAATTCTCCTTAATATCCATGACATTTTATGTAAAAAGATGTGATCCAGAAAATAACTTGTCAAATGTTTAAAGTAAGGATGGTATCTTTTTTAGGTGTCACTGGAATAACACAAATTATTAATCAGAAAAATATGTGCAGTCATTTCACGTGTCATATCTAAAGACCCTTTTATGTGCAAAAGTTAAAAAGTCATTATCGGTCATGTTTTCGTCGCTGCGCTATTTAGTTGTGTCTCAATAAAAGCTTGACTACAAATATATATTTTATGAATAGAAATGTCACATTCAGGTGTCCAGTGCATCAAACCGGACACATTTCACACAGCTCGGTGCCATGACTGAGGTTGTTAAGGAGACAAGGCTTGTACATGAAAAACGTGATTTGACCTGAAACCAATGATTGATCAAAAGAAGATTAAATGTTTAAGGTATTTTTCAAAACTGGTTCCATCTTCTCAATCGTGAGTTTGCTCCTTTTCATGATCAGAATACGATACACTGCTTAATTTATTTGCTTTTGAACTGTGGGTGGAAGAACACATTTGAAGATGTCACCTTGAGCATTTTTTGCCTCTTTTTACTATGCTCCTTAGAATAGAAGATGGATCAGTTGATTTACAAAATAATTGGCTAACTAGTCAATGACAATAATGAAAATATTTGTTAATAGCAAAGCATAAACCTATTAGTGTGGAAATCGTATGAAGATGCAGCAATATACTGTAGCTAAAATATTATAATACAATTTTAAATAACATGAAATTAAACTGATCTTAATTAAAATCCTTATTCTTTAAATCTGTAATAATAACACTCAGTCAGTTGCTTTGCCACTGTAAGACAAGACTTTAAAAAACAAATCCAAATCTGATTCACTAGATCCTTTCTAACTTTTGTACATAAGAAGAAAATGTCACGCTTTACTGACCTTTGACCCCTAGTAGGCCCCCTTTTCCCAAGCTATTGTAGAACAGTAGTGGAACAAGCTTGTATCATTTAAAAAAAAATTAAAACTCAAATCCATTTACCCCACATTTGTTTTTAAGACACGGTGCCCTTAATTATAGATGGGAAGTTAAAGCTCAGTTGTTGACGTAAGCCACTATAACAGTCTTGGACTTGATACCTCTACGACTCAAGTGTTTTTCCACTTTCCACAGAAGCCACATTATTACTTCTCTCTGTTTTGCTCAACTTAATATTTCGTGTGTTGTTTTCTTGAATTTCCTATGTGAAAAAAGGCTATTTATTTTTGTTTATCAAAAAAAAAAAGTTACCGAACATGCTGTGCATTGCCAGGTTTTGTAAATATTTTGTAAGAAGTGTTTTTTTTTTTTTTTCATTTTCTCTTTCAAATGAAAAAAAAACTTTGCTGTGTCTTAAGTGCATCTGTGTAATAAAGAGTGTGATCCAAACAGCGGTCTTCTTCATTAATAAAGCTTGATACTTGATACCGCAGCACTTCCACTTAAAAGATTGATGCTGTAATGAAGTACGGTATAAGATTTTTAGGTATTAATGGGTAGTGGTCTGATGCTTGTCCTGCTCTGCCTTGCCCAGGTCTTTGTCCAGTGCCATTGACCCTGGCATCACCATCAGACCTTGCATAGCTCTCACCACAGAGGAGAGAAGCAGGATGTTCTGCAGGAAGTACCAGCCTGAAAATTGCAAGAAGGTACAATAAAATAAACAATGCTTCACTATTTGTATCCTTTTCATGATGAAGCCAGATGTTTGTCAAAAAGTTGTCCTGACCCACTGCAAGTATTTAATATGTAATTCACAATGCTTGCAGGGGAAAGCCTCTCTCGTTAGTTTAGCAGTGCAGAAAAGAAAGACTCTGCAGTGCGTCAAAAGAAAGCTGCAGTTTGTTCCAGTGGACAGGTATGTGATTGTCTCTTCAGCGAGTGATCACTGTCAAACAGAAAAAAAATTATTATCATCTTTCCATCTTTTTGCAGGAGAAGTGAAGCACCCAGCGAGCACAGCATGACAGAATAAAACTTTAATTTGCATTCAAAATGTGCAATGTTTGATGTTACATGCAGGTTGTTGGATAATTATTTTGTGTTTATTGAAGGTTTCGTGTTAGTTTTGATGTTGCGGACCAATGGAAGTTTTAGATTTGGGAATACACCGTTTATTGTAATTGTCCCCTTTTTGTTTATATTGTTGTACAAGTTATACATTAAGTAGATCTTACAAAAATGGCTGCAAAACATGGAAAAAAAGTTCAAGTTTACTAATTTGTTTATGTAGCAAATAAAGGGAAATTTGTTAGGGACTAAAAAAGTAAATTCTAATATGCAGAGTTTCAGGATTCTTGTTAAATAGTATTATATAAAACTCATTGGCCATAGATTAAATGGATCTCTCTTCACTGCAGCTGTTGTTTATAGAACATCTGTAATGTGTCATCTTTATTGCCAAACATGTTATTGAGTTATTTCTCATCGTTAACATTTATATATCTTTTATACCTCTGTAATATTAAGGCATTGCTTTCAATGGTTTTGAGGTTTTTCAATAAAGTTGTGAGGTTTTTGGGAATAATAATTTGGCATCCTGGGTATTGTAGTCCATCAGGAGTGAGAGGAGGACATGTGAGGAGAGTATCTTAACAAGTAAGATAGATAAACACTGTTTAATTAATTCAATATCTTATAGGGTTATATGAGCACTGTGAAGTAATGAAGTCTGTGGAGAAATGCCATCTTTCACATCGATTTAATAAAGAAACATTGATGATGTAACTGAGGAAAGCTTGAGTACAAATCAGGGAGTATACAATATATATTTTTTTGTTTTTATTTACCATATGTGTTGAATAGTCCACTACATTATTTTAAAGTACGTTGATTAAATAAAAATGTAGTGTTCATTGAAAAAAAGAAAAATATTCTATATGTTCCACTCCCACACAGTAGGTGGCGGTACTTCATTTTAACGCTGGTTGACTTCCTTCATAAACCGGAAATGATAAAGACGAATAACCTGACCTTCCGCGGTAGGTTACCTCTGCAAGCATGGCGGCCCGAGCACTGACGAAAGGTAAAACTCACCCCTTCACTACCACCTGATTGTTTATGGGTGTAGCTCACATCGTAGCATCTCCAGCTAGCACACACGTAGCTTTGTTTTGCCTTCATGCATTTATCGGTTAGCAACTGCCAGCTAGCGTCAGTAGTAGCCGGGTAGCTAGCAGAGATGCTAACTGTCAGTGCCCACTTGTCAGGAGTTAACCTGAGATGTCTGTGCTTCCTGCTCAGGACTGTTGGGGCTGCGGCTGCTGCGAGCTGTCACCCCCGGGCCCTCGTGTGGAGGACATCAGTATGCTACGTCTGCGAAACCTGTTCAACCTGTACATGAGGATGTTACAGGTGAGTGGACGGAGCAGGGGTGAACGTGTGAGGACGAGGTGTGTGTGTGTGTGTTTCTCAGGTTTACGTCATGTAATGTCTCTGTCCTGCAGAGAAGATCATGAGCCTGTCTCTGGAGAAACCCGACTTCTTCCGTGTGGCGGAGCTCTTCTCCTGCAAAGACCTGTTCGACGCCAGAGTTCATCTGGGACATAAGAGAGGTTGCAGGCACAGGTCGGTTTGACTTCACGGGGGATGTTGTGTGAATTATACTATACACGACTACTTTACCATGTTGTTACCTTCAGACAAGAAGATGAAACCTTGTGAGGTTTAAGCTCTTTTATTGTTCTTACTATTTAATTTGCTTAACACATTGTTTTGGTGTCTAGTATGTTGGATTACTTATTTTGTCCAACAACAGTCAAACACCTAAAGATATTCAGATGACCGTCTTAGAAGAGTACAAACAGCAAGTCCTCACAATTGAGAAGTGGGAACATCTCATACAAATGTATATTAATAACTCTAATTCTCTCCTGTCATATCTAGCCTTATGGAGCCTTACCTCTACGGCTGCCGCTTGGACCAAGATATAATCGATCTTGACCAGAGTATGGAGCACCTTCAGCAGGCCCTGAACTTCACTGCCCACATAGCGTACCGTGGCGGCGTCATACTGTTCATCAGCCGCTGCCGTCAGTTCGGCCACCTGGTGGAGACCACTGCTAAGGACTGCGGGGAATACGCCCACACGCGGTACTGGCAGGGTGGTCTCCTCACCAACGCCCCCATCCAATACGGTCCAGGCGTTCGCTTACCAGACCTCATCATCTTCCTGTCCACCCTCAACAACGTGTTCCAGCAGCACGTGGGCATCAGAGACGCAGCCAAGATGAACATTCCCACAGTGGGTGTGGTGGACTCGAACTGTAACCCCTGCCTCATCACGTACCCCGTGCCTGGGAATGATGACACTCCGGCTGCCATGGAGCTGTACTGTCGCTTATTCAAGATGACCATCAGCCGTGCCAAAGACAAAAGGAGACAGATGGAGCTACTGCACAGCCTCACTGCTCCCTCCACGCCCAGTTCATGACATCATATCTTCTAATATAAGAGACATTAATAATTGTGTATTAATGAGTTAAGACTGGCTGCTGCTCCCATTCATCATCTATATATAGAAAAGCTCTTATATCGGTGTATGTGGCCAAGTTGAATTAGCCACAGTGCTGTCTTTGTATAAAATCTGCAGTTGTTTCCGTGACATCAGCGTCTCGTCGAATCACATTTTCCCCGTACTAGACCTGTAAGAGATGAGTGATGTTGCAGACGGTTTGTGAAGTTATAAAGTATGTTGTGCATCACTGTTGACCTCTAAAATCAGACAGCACTTTGTGTTACTGCCATATTCACACTCACATGCTCTAGAACATAACATTGTTAACTCAAACCCCAATATAACAAAATCTCAACTATATACACACAATAGAGCATCATTTGAAACAAAAGAATTTCTATGGTCACATATTGTATAGCGTCATTGGCTTTAAGACTTGTTCTAGCTAGTGTGAAATATGTTATGAGTTGTCTTCATGCTTATTAGCTCTCCAAGCAATATGTACTGGTGCACACAGTAAATATAAGACCACACATTGAGTCATTTCGAACACTGTTGTATGTCCTGCAACATGTCAACAACAAATTGTCATAAAGCCTTTAAATGAATAAATGAATATTGTGTGTATTGGGAACTGTTGCTCTTGAATGCAATGTAGTTCTTTAATTTCTCATCCTCTGGTGAATCCACATTCATGCCAGTGTTGGATTCTCTTTTTCAACACAATAAATTTTATCTTATTTATTAATAATTAGCTCCTACTTTAATCATGTACTTCACTATAATCCTGATTCAAATTATGTATTTGTTTATCTTTACTTGACTTTGGTGTGTAAGGCATCAAAGATTATGAAAAGACTATTTTATCCTTGAGGGGGGATTAAAGTCTGTACAGCACTAAATTCAGGAAATAAATGAGCCTCTCCATTACCTGCTGCAACAATAAGATAATGTACACATTAATGCGTAGATAACTGAAATCCAATAAGTGGTGCAGAGTAACTATGTACTCAGAAGTACATTTGTTTAGGTACTGAGCTACAACACAACCATTCTGGTCAAAATGAGAAGCTGCTACTAGATAAAAAAAAGAAATTGTAATTAATGTTGGAAGTATTTGGTTTATAAATAATTTGAGTTATTAAAGAACATTCAATTGATTTTGTCAAGGACTTTTGTAATTTTACAGATTTGACTGGTTTTAAGGAGAAGTATAAATTATACGAAACGTGATTTTCTCTTTAACCTCAGTTTTAATTTGTGGTATGTAAAAACTCTGACTAGATTGTTAGTGGGCTTAAAGGCTTTATGATAATCTACTATCAAGACAATGAGGGACAAACAGACACATTTTAATAGATCCAATAAGCCTATTACCTAATAAAATAAGATATTCTAGGATGACCTGTTTTTTCTTATAATTAAAATCCATCCATGTAAATGACCAGGGGGTAAATACAGTATATTAAAGGCAAGGTGTGCAGTTGACATGTGTTATTCCTCACACACACACACACACACACACACACACAGAGAGAGAGAGAGAGAGAGAGAGAGAGAGAGAGAGAGAGAGAGAGATTTATGTCGGCAGAATGAAAAAGCAGCTCCAGCGTCCTCCCCTTTAAAGCAGCGGCGCAGTGATGTGTCGCTGGGAAACAGAGGTTTTGTGTCTGAGCCGCAGAAATGTCCACTCAGATTTATCATCATTCACGGATTCTCTCTTGATCGCAGCTGAATTTGTTTCTCATCCTTCGTTATTTCCTCCTGGCTGCGGAGGAGAGTTTTCTGCACCGGATGGATCCCAAACCACAAACTGCTCCGTTTCAAGGACGCGATCATGATCAGTGTTTTCTCTCCTGCGAACGATTCACGATTGAGGAGGAAAGAAATGGATGAGGACACGGTGCTGTAGACTTGAGACCCCCTATTTCTGTGGTTATTTGTGTTGGTGGTGTGGATCTGATGATGATGATGATGTGATGATGTGATCGCTGCTCTCTGCCTCCACACACACACACACACACACGCTCATGATGCCCAGGGCTGTGAGGAGACTGGTGCACTTGGTGCTGTTCTGCCCTCTGTCCAAAGGCCTGCAGGTACTGTCTGTACATGTGTGAGCATCATGAGCATGTCACACATTGTGGTTGTGTTGTTGTCAGGGTCCAGTGCATGTGTGTCCAACCCATCTGTGTGCATGGGCAGTTCACCCCAGGTTCAGTTAGTGCCAAACCACAAACAGACATTATGTGGAGGCACTTTACAGAGTCAGGTCGAAACCTTAGAGACAGAAGCGTTTGCAAAATAGCAAAAGCGAGAGCAAAAGGTATCAATGTAGTGCATTACATTTGATTTAAAGCAAATGAATTAACAAAAAGTTAAAATAAGGTCAGATCAAAAACCTAAATTGCCCTACACAATTAGTTTTGACTAAAATGCAAACTTTATTTATTTGACGTATTACGTTAAAATGTTCATGTACCTTTATTACATAAGTTCAATGTCAAGGGTCAGATCTAGTAAAGAGTTTTGTCATGTTTGGCATTTAAGACAAAAAGTTGGGCCAAAAACATTCAACTGAAAACCTACGTTGTTCTTCTATTTTCATTTATTGATTAAATAGTTAATTCCATGATATGCTACTTTTTTCACCCTGATTCTTCTTCTCCATTACATTTCAGGATGAAAAAAAAGTGCATTGTAGTCCGCAACACAATGCAGAAATGTATAAAAGATAATCACGTAACCAATTAGTTGTTTCTATAACAAGTAAATAACTTTGCCATCACACTGAGATTTTGTACCTGATTTTATTATAAAATGCACAAAGTGTATTTATTTATTTTCCCAGTTCAAGTAGACTTTGCGATGTAATATCTTCTTTGCTCTGATGCAATTGTATTTCTACTGAGTATTTCTTCCATCGTCAGCTGTATCCTGAGGTCAAGTGACCAGCTGTTCTCTCAGTCACTGTGCTGTTGCGTTGTAGTCCTAATTTTATGACCAGCTGTCTTGTCCTCTTGGCTCACCATTTTCTGTTTTCTCTTCTCCTGCCCCTGCTTCCCCCCCCGAAGAGTCGTCTTCCTGCCATTAAGGTGAAGTACCTTCTCCTGGCATGGCTGGGCATCCTGGTCACCAGCTGGGTCATCTACATGCAGTACGCCTCTTACTCCGAACTCTGCCGCGGGCACGTCTGCCATATGGTCATCGTAAGTATGGACACTTTGACGCTCGAATGTAAACATTGGATTCATGTGTAATAATATATGGATCATATAACCATTGCTCATTGACATTGCTTTGCAGTGTGACCACTTCAGGAGGGGCATCATATCAGGCTCGTCCTGCAAGGCGCTGTGTGACCAGAGAACTCTGACCCTGCAGCACTGCATGTCCACGTCCTCCACACATCAGGTAAAATGATGTGAGGGGAAAACAAACCCTGAGCACTTATCGGCATTGTATTCCATTAATGCCTGCATTTTCATCCACAAGCATATAGACATGTTTTCTCACATCTATGTGTGCAGGTGTACAGTGGACTGTGGAAGGAGAGACCTGTTGTGATCAAGTGCGGTCTTGAGGATCCTGTGAAGATCGATGGGGCTCCGGATTCTGTGCTGCGACAGGAGATGAGCTTGTTCGACAAACCCACTCGTGGAACCTCCATGGATGAATTTAAAGAGATGCTGCACAGTTACCTCAAGGTTTCTTTTGTTTTCAGCAATGACAATCTCTCACCTTAAGTTTAGTTCAGCTAATTTCAGTTTATTTCAAAGGTAAATTAAGTTAAATAAATATATATTGTGAAGAAAAATATCATGAAGTAGTGTATAAATGAATATTGATAAATGTCTGTATCTCTCATAAATGATGACTTTGGATATTTTATTAAGATATTATAGGACTAGAACAACTACCATTATAGAAGGTTGAGCCATATATAATCAAATAATCTTTGTTTGTTATCTGATTTGAATAATAGTTTGAAATAATATAATAATAAAAGAAAATGTCTGTAGCCTCCTATGACATTCATCCAGTTTAAATCATTATATATAAATATTTATATCATAGAGGGGGTTATACAGATATGGGGGAAAGAAGAGTTATGCTAAAGAAATAGTCTAATTTGATGCACAGACTTAGACAATATGACAGAAAAGGAGTTGATTAATTAAGGAGAAAGGGAAATATATAGGAGTTGTGGCAAAAAATGACTCCATGAATACATAAATATTTAACCAATCAGTGTCAACCCCCCTCTTGCAGGTGAACCTCGGTGATCAGTCGTCTCTGGGCACCTTGGTGGACAGGGTGATCACTCTCGCTGACATCAACCAGGATGGCAAAGTGTCTCTAGCCGAGGCCAAATCAATCTGGGCTCTCCTCCAGATCAACGAGTTCCTCCTGATGGTGGCACTGCAGGAGAAGGAGCACACCCCCAAGCTGCTCGGCTTCTGCGGAGACTTGTATGTGACGGAGCGTGTGGGCCACAGCTCCCTCTACAGGCTGGAGGTGCCTCATTACCTGCAGGCCCTGGTCCCTGAGGCCCTGAGTTCGGGCCTGAACCACTGGCTCGCGCCGACGTGGCCCCGCAGAGCTCGCATCACCATAGGCCTGCTGGAGTTCGTGGAGGAGGTGTTCCACGGCTCCTACGGCAGTTTCCTAATCTGTGACGCAAGTCCACTGCATGTGGGCTACAATGCCAAATACGACTGCAAGATGGTCAACCTGCACAGTGTGGCCTCCGAGGCGGTTGTGAGGGGATTTCTGAAGGGCCGGCGGTGTGAGACCAACGCAGACTGCACTTACGGCCGGGACTGCACAGCCACCTGCGACCGGCTGGTGAAGCAGTGTAACACTGAGGTCGTGCAGCCAAATCTCGCAAAAGTGTGCATGCTGCTGCAGGACTTCCTGCTGTTCGGAGCACCCTCGGACCTGCGCGGAGATCTGGAGAAGCAACTGCGCACCTGTGTGACGCTGAGCGGCCTGGCGAGCCAGATAGAGGTGCATCACTCGCTTGTCCTCAACAACCTGAAGACTTTACTGTGGAAGAAAATCTCTAACACTCAGTACTCGTGAAAACAGGCTGAGATCATCCAGCCTGCACTTTGAATCACAACATCAGTTTTCTTTTCTCATTAAACTTTGCCAAACGTTCTCGAGGGTGGTGGTTACTAGTGTACAATTTAATATATGTTCTCCCTTCATGGACTGTGAATAACAAGAAGCTGTGATCTAATGAGTTCACATGGACGTGCAAAGCACGGCCTTAAGTTGCCTGGGCAACTGCCCGTTTGCTCACTTTGACTGAGCTGCCCCTCTGGAGAACAGAAAGGTTTTATTATTATTGTAGATGCATAAATATGAGTTGTCCCAATAGTTTCTTAAGTTGTACCTAATTCAATTTGAGATGTATTTTAGTCATAGAAGATTTAAAGAAATGATGTAGAGCAATTTTTTTTAGAGAATTTATTTTCAAAGTTTAAATATTGTGGTTTGCAATCGGATAGATGACTGTGTTAGGTTACAGTTTCCTGTAAACGACTTTAAACATAGATATTATTTTGAGTTTTGATCTGTCTAATGTGAACACTAGCAAAAGCTGGTGTTACTTTTTTCATGTAAGAGCAATGGGTCCTCAAAATGTCTGTACACGTCCCTGGAATCTACAATATGACAGCAGATGAAGCTGATTCATTCTCTTAAAACCTCATAAGAGCCCCACTATGCTTTTGTTTTCCTGAGCATTATTTTAAGAAGCACTTTCACCTATTTAGAAATCTCAGGGCAATGCCTTTAATTTTATTAACTGACCGTCAATAATTGGTTTTTAAAATATACTCGATAATTTGGGGTTTCGTAGATACTGCCTTGTAGAAACCAAGTGTTCCAGGGTGGGATGGTTTTTGTACTGTAACTGTAAATATAAGTGAAATGGTGTTTCCTGTGTATAAATGAGTATGAAGCTGTGGCAGAGGTAAGATTCAGTGATGGTTTGAACAATGCAAATATTGAAATGTCCCAGCTGGTGCTGATGTGCGGTGATGAACATGTTGCAAATGGAAAAGAGACGATTAAACAGGTTTGAAATTGAAATCCATGAATAAAGTTAACTTGATTAAAATGTTCCACACATTGTGATAAATATTGTATTTATCTAAACTGGGCAGCCCGGGGAAGTGTAGAGGGAAATTGTCAGTCAGTAAGATGTTCTCTTTATGCAAAATGTTGTGGGCATTCATTGCTGCACAGAGAAGCTTGTCACTCTCCACAGAGACACAGGACGGGGGCAGCTCAGGCAGGACGACATGGTGTCTGCAGAAACTGATCAATCAAAGAATAGGTAGCACAGCATTCTTGCTGTTACTCAACATCATGAGGTCACCATGAACTAAAGTGAGGTGAGAAAAAGACTAGAGAAGCTGCTCTATAAATACAGACCATTTATTCAGGATTCTCTATATCATCATATGTCCCCCATGTTAAACAGCTCTGCCTGCTGGACAGTTTAAATCATTACACTTGATGTCATATCAGACATATTGTTCAGATCAGTGAACAGGGACTTACTGTATGTTCACTGTCAGAACTCTGCAGAGTTTAGTGTGACAGACATGGCACTGCACATGTGATGCAAGCGTGTGAAATGACACATGAAAGAAACATGTATGTGAACAGTATTCAGTAAAAAACTATGAGATGTTACTGAACACGACTGATGGGAATATAACATGTTAAAAGTATCAAGGGTCAAAGTTTCAGTCTATGCAACATTTGGTTTGGATTGGTCAGTGTCGTTTTGTCAACAGTGTTTTAAACCAAATATCACAGAAACAATTGGTGTTTTCGGAACACTAATATAAGTCTGCTGTTCATGTCGCACAGGGATCTGCCAGTCAAAACAATGCACTAGCATCCCCAGGAGAGACTTGCTGTTAATGCACAGTGTCTGGTGAAATGTCTTTGTCACCTCTTGAGGAACTTTTCATTAGAGCAAGTTTTGAATGCTAAAATGAAAATTGAGCTGACTTTCCCTTTAATTTTATCAATATTTCTACAGCAGAAACACAGACAGTAGGAGACCCTGTGAAAATGTGTGAGGGGAAATGTCACCTCTTCAGTGTTATGGAAGTTTTCTGGAAGCTGGTGAAAGAAGAACTCAGGCAGCAGCTGATGTCTTATGCAGAAGATTTTAATGTAGACTTGATGCATCAATGAATTGCTGTCACTCTGTATGTTACATGCATGTGTTTGCATCTTATTGGATACTGGTGTAACACACAAAATAGTTGAAGTTGGTGCCTCTCTGTCTGGAGCATCTGAGTTAGGTATGAAAGTCCCTGAGCGTAGACACTACAATGCACTGTTGGTTGGTCCTTTATCTATAACCTGACCTTGTGTACTGCTTAGAGAGAGAAGGGAGTGTCTGTGGAATTAGTTATGCACTCTTCTCTTAATGGTGTACAGATATAATGTAATATACACTATATATACATAATACAGTTTATAGTGGCATATACAGTAATGTGTGAGGATATATTAAAATTCCTCAACATGCAGGATTTAAGAAATAATAATATTTAATCAGAGCAAGTTACCATTCCCATCCTGTTTGTCTATTGATCCCTGTCTTCTTTTAAAGTGTAATGATGTTCTTCTTTCTTTTTTTTTTTGCACCGTGCCATTGAATCATTTTGATCAGGATGTGGACCTCTGAGCGTCAGTAAAGCTCACAGGAGTGAAACAAATCTAAATTTAGCTCAGCCAGAGTCTCGGCTCTATTTATAACGAAGTCAACAAGGCCAGCAGCGGGAGTAACGAGGGGTCAGTGAAGGCAGCATGTGCCGGGTTCAAAGCCCCTCATGGAGGCTGCTCTGCCTCCTGCTGCTTAGCAACACACCGGGATCATAATACAGGAGGCTGACATCTGAACGACGCTGCTCTTTGTCAGAGAACACAAGAAGCTCCCGGCACCGGAAGGTAAAGTGTGTTGAAGGGTCGCCTCGGAACCATATGTTCGCTGAGAGAAGTTTGACAGGCGAACGTCAGGTGGAGCTCAGCAGCCAGCACCAGTGTTTAGCATTAGCGGCTAAGTCAGCAGCAGCAGCTGGTGGGAGCCACATTACATCGTTGTTAGCTAGTATTAGCTCTTTAGCCTGAGATGTCAACCGGTGTCTCGCTAACTGTGGGCATATCACGGTTCTGAATGACCTGCTCTTACCCTCCCCCAAGTTAGCATTTTAAGCTAGAAATGCGGACCACATCGTCTCAGATCAACGTTAGCCGGCCGGAGTTGGATTGTAGCACTCTTGTGGTGCCGCCGTGCCCCGTCCAGCATCTCGCACGATGAGCGACCATTATGTCAAAGTCAAGGTTCAGCTCGAGCAGATGAAAACACTGGGCGAGGACGCTGGGAGACAGGAGGGGGACGCCGAGGAGCAGCTGCCGGCGTCCTCCCCCGCTGCCTCCGTCTCCCCGGACCCCTCCAGCATCATCAGCACCTCCATCGGCTCCAAACCCAGAGGCAAAGGTCGCACCAAGCAGGGGAAAGATGTCAAGAACACCAGCCAACACGCCCCAGATGTGTCCTCGCATGGGTCTGTCGTCTCTGCTCATGTGGGGAAAAACTCGAACAGGCTGGAGCATGATCCGAGCCTTCACATCAAGGGAACTGGGAAGATACTGCAGGGCAAGTCAGAGACTAATGGGAACTGTGTGACCAACCATGCTTCCAAGAACATCCAAGAGACACGCCGTGAGGATGGATTCAAGCTGGCAAGGAGGAGAAGACCAGTGACCGTGGATACGTCGAAAGCCAAAACCTCTTTGGAGGCACTGAAGATCAGCATCAAGCAGTTAAAGTGGAAAGAGGTGTGCTTGTGTTTGTCTTTGAGAAATGTCTTTCATCCAGTGTCTCACATCCCTGAACCCGCTCAGAGCATCAGAGAAAACCCCCATTAAGAACAACATGTTTGCAATGTATTCCTCATGCTAAACACAACAGTAAGCACCTCCAGTTATGGAGTTTTAATCATAGCATCAGCCGTCGAGGGCTCACATTTCAATGAAAGCCTGCACATGAGGGATTCTCAATGGCATGATCTCTGCTTTATTGCCTCCTGAGAATGAATAGCGTCCAACAATTAGAATATGCTACACATGTGACGTGACCATAAGCTTCACGTCAGTAGGCCATACTCTCCTGAAGACAGCTACAAGTCATGAGTTTTATCCTTTCAGGCAGTTGCTTTGTTTGAACCGACCACACAGGAAATATATTCAGTGATTATCACGTGTCCTCTTGATGTTGAGGAAGCTCAGTAAGTGCGATGTGCTGGATTAGAGTTGCAGAGGTCACAGTTACACGTTAGCAAAAGCTGCCTGTGTTTCTGTGACTCTGTGGCTTCAGATAACTTCTGCTGAGCATTTAACCTTGTGTAAAAGAATCCTTCATTGTTATCGATAATTAAGTCTGAGTTAAAATCAATCAAAAAATGATATCTACGTTAGCTCGCCACTCGTTGGAAAACCTTTTCTGTCTCAACAGGACAAGATTATGTAGTAACTGGGTTGTTTCTTCCTTGTTCCAAATCAGGAACTTTATGCATGGCAGTATTTATAACAAAATGATAATCAAAAAAACCCTTGAACGTATGTGTTGGAGCTTTTGTAAGAAGATTTTCCATACTTGAACTTACATTATCTATTTATACATGTGTTATGTCAAGACAATGGTTTAAAATTAATTTTCTTTATTTTGTAAATCTGTAAATCATCGTACATCACAGCTTCTCAGCAGTTCCATCAGGATCGGTGTGGTCATGTCTTGTCAGTACAACTGTATTTCATTGTTGCACTGCAGAGTAGTGTCATATTTATCTTTCGTCGTCGTTACCTGCCTCTTTATCACAGTGGCTTGGAGCAGGGAGCTTTGTCTTTGGCTGATCATGTACCCGAAAGTCAAACTAATGTTAAGAACACTGATGCTGCTTTTAAGACATGTGCCATCATTGTTTCTGTTGACATGGACACTAAGCATATATATGAAATTAAACTAATCAAATTGCAAATGTACAAAGCCAAGAAAGTCCTAATTATTCGTTGCCCTTTTTCCCATCGGACATTTATTTTCCTGATCTCTATCAAAGTTTGTTTTGAATAAGTTGTTATTAGAAAACTTGGCACATTATTCTTTAGATGACATTATAAACCCAGCTATAAGTGCCTGCCTCTAAAAAAGCACAGAAAAGCGGCAACTTTAAAGATTTATGAAAGGGCTAATTGTTCCAGTTCTTCTTACTCCCAGCCACAAACACCATCTGGTGAGTGTGAGCATGATGCAATCAATACCCCTCAGCCATTATCAACATGATCTCCATTATGCATGAGAAGTAAAGACAATATGATGAGACGGCTGAAGTTAAGACTACTTGTCATCGATGACACCGCAGTGACACTAAAACCCTTCCAGGTCTGGTGATGGAAACAGGAGACAGACGGACTATACACTACCCTGCTCTGACACGATCAGCCCGTCAAAGTCAAGGGTGCTATAGATCCTGTATCACTTTGAAAGTACCTGTCAACATCTTTGAAGGGGTAGAAACTCAAGTGTCCCTGCTCTATTTTTTTGATCAGCCATGAAATAAATTGGTAAAAAAATCTCTTTTAATGAGTTATAACAAGCCAACCAGTTTATAACCTTTACTGATACAGTTTTTGAGGGCGTTCTTGTGACAGTTTGGCTTTAAGGTCACTTTACATCCAAATTTCTACGTGTCTGCATCTGCCGTGTTCTCTGGCCTGAGAGGCAGTTGTCAACTGACTTTCAGCATATGGCATCCCCTTAAACGGTGGGAAATGATTAGCCTTAAGCTCCTCTAATCCAATAGACTTTTAGTCCGCTTTGAGGCAGAGAGAGGGAGTGCCAAGCCAGAGGGTTCAGAAAATTAGACTAATAACTGTGCATTTAATCACAGGCTTGGTATTATTTATGAGAATCCAACAGATGAAGCTGACATTTTCAATGAAAGCACATTGAATTTTATTTTAAAGGGGCCTCTTACTTGGAGGCTTCCTTCGTAGCATTTTTGGAGAATAGATGGATAGATACTTTATTCATCCCCATGGGGAGATTCATAATAGAATAGTAGGGAGAATGACTTGATATAAGTCCTGCTAACTGGATATATGATATCGATCAAATGAAACTCAAAAACCCGTCATATGGCTGCTGTTTGCTAAAGTAGCTAAGTTCAGGTATAATGCTTCAGTGAGAAAAGATTGTTCATTCTCCAAGTGGCTTAGAAAATGAACCTTGCATCATGGAAACCAAGGCAGTAGCTTGAACATGCTCCTGTCCATCCATCTTTCCATACGCACACTTGATGGCTCTTTGTGGGCCGGATCCCTTAGAAACTAGTCTGATTAACTTGACCTCCTTCTCTGATGTAATTAGACGGTTACACGCTGGCATCTCTCAGCCAGTATTTATAGCAGCCCTGGCTGTCAAGCAGGGTTTCCCCGTTTCACACACTCACATGTTAACTTATTGATGGGATGTAATTCTTTCACTGGACTATGTTGTACCTGGACAGTGTGGCGGTGTCGTACCAGGACAACTTGATGTAGAGTCGTGATAATATTGAGTTAAAGATAGACTCGTGACATAATACTTTCCAGCTCAGTGTTGATCCTTTGAAACGCAGATGTGAGCTGTGTCAAGTGATATTAACACTGGGTATGATGAGCTGGGTGGAAATCAGGAAGTGCATCGTCACTTTTGGGCAGCACAGTCACAGATCCTTATGAATTTTGGCTTTCTGATTCACATAACAAACCTGTAGAAGCAACACAGCATACGTAAACGTATTTATTTAAACAATATGCTATCCCCTACATAAAACATAGCAGCTTCATGAGTGATTATAACAGTTTAAGTTGATTTGCAAATGTACAATTTAATATTTGGAACTTTTTCACAAAGATAGCTTATAATGTCTTCAAACCAAGCATCATATTACTAATTCCTTACAATGTTATTGGGGATAGCATAAAGATGCATATGCAGGTTTGTGTTCTGCACGAGGAATCATCACTATCAGCATGTTTTTATGTTTTTATGATGAGCCTCCCACATTCAGGTCAGCATAATTTAAGATGCTAAATTGCCTGAAGGTGAGAATGGTTGTTTTTCTCTGTATTTCTCACCTATGATGAACTGGTGACTTGTCCAGTGTGTAGAACACTGCTCGCCCTATTAGCTTGGATTGGCTCTATCCCCCTGTGACCCTCGAAGTATTGCACTTTAGATAATTGGTTGATGGAGTCACTTATGTAAGCAGACGGTGGTTAACATTTCCATTTAGTTTGGAGCTTTATCACAATCACTTAAGTTAGATGATAAACTAGTTGTGATGCATCCACATGCAGACAGAACACATTCTGTTGAGACCAAACTTACGACAGTGATTTATCCTGTTTGTTAAAAAGCTGAAAATGTATCAATGGGTTTCAGCACAGGTGGAAAACTTCGAGGAACAGTTGATTAGACTTTGAGAGTATAGAATCGCTGAATCTTTCACAGTATGAGTGCAATATCCTCTTCTTACAACTTGATCGTAACAACACATTTGATGCACAATATGTAGTTTGGAGTGTGTGTGTGTGTGGGCAGGAGTAGCGGTATCCAGGACAAAAGCTGTGCCTTGTGCCAGTAGGATTTCCGAGCTCTCTTAATCCTTTTACAGTATCATTTCTCTCCTCTTTCCCAGCTCATCACAACAGAACACGCACTACCTACCATCATTAGGCAAGATTATCCCCACACTGGGGTCACCAGCAGGACAAGCCCCCTTCCTATATCCTGAGTAATTACTAAAGATTAAGTCTACATTGGAAAAGAATTGTGTCTTCCTGAATTATCTGTTTTTGCAGATTTCATTTCCTCCTTTCACCTCTCTTTCGTGTGTTTTCAGTTTCCCTTGGGAAGACGGGCGGCCTGTGATATCTACTGGCACGGCGTCTCCTTCCACGAAAATGAAAATATTGTCTCAGGGCAGGTGAACAAGTTTCCAGGTATTTCACACAGCTCCTGCCTCACTCTTGTCCTACAACTTCCTGTTCACATACTGACGCTCGAAGAGGAGAGATGACTCGATTACAGCTTGCACCGCTTCATGTGTACTCAGTATTCAGTTATCACAACAAGAGGGATTTAGTTAAAGCCCCACTGATCCTCATTGCAGCAAAGCTAACCTTTTTGTGCCATGGTAATAATTATTACTTTAGAGACTCTAGTGATTAGTGTGTATCATCCCTCTTTTACATGGAGTTATATCTTACTGCAACGTCTGTCTGCTTCTATAGCATGGAAACGCTAGCTTGATATCATGAAGTGGTTCTATAGCATCTATCTGCTCAAAGTAAAACTAGCTAATAACAGCTGCGCAAGCATGTGATTTATCGTTTTTTAAATTTCCAACAGAATTTTCATTTACATCTCTGAAACGTCGCTTTGTGCATCACAGGGATGATTGAAATGCTGAGGAAGATCAACCTGAGTCGGGCTATGAGGACGGTGCAGGAGCTCTTCCCAGATGAGTACGATTTCTATCCCCGTTCCTGGATCCTACCTGAGGAGTACCAGCAGTTCTGCACACAGGTACAGTTGTGCAACACAAAAACTGTATCATTGTTGAGTTGGGATAATCATGACGTGGATTCTATGTGTTGTCTGAGCAGAACTGAGCAGCCATGGAAGGCCAGAAAGGTTTTAATTAACTGCAAGTCAGAGACCTGATTTTAACATCCATTCTCATGATCCGATCACAGGTAGTCAGTCCTTAGTTCAGGTCTTTACCCACTTCAATGCATCTTCCATGTGTGCTGAGATCCGATCACTCAGACCACTTTCGGAGGTGGTGTGGGACACATGTGACCACATTCTTTTTTGCTGTGTTAATGTAAATCAGCCCTGGGCCACATACGAAGCACCAGCTACTCAGCTGACGTCCCCTGACCTGCTACAGCTTTACACTGAATCAAGTGTATTTTTATGCTTTTCAATGACAGCATTTGTTTGTGGCCACAGTGTCAACACTAATCACCACAGAATGACTCCTACTCATAAATCATTCTTTCAGGCTCTTCTCTCCCTCTACCTCTCACTGATGCCGACACACACTGACACAAACAAACTGTACAGGGTAAAAACGACAGCATTTGGTGTTCAGGAACAGAAACATTGTACGTGTGTAGTTAAAGATAGAGCAGGGAAATGAGATCCAATCACAAGTGGTCACAGGAGACGCGTTCAGGAAGTATGTTGATTCCAGGTCTGCACCAAAAGCGACAAACAGTTTAAGATTAAAAGTCTTCTAACTTTAATTCACAAAATAAGATGCAGCCAGTTTTTGAAAAATGTAACCTTAATGTGATCAAATTTAAACAATAGTCCCAATTTAAATAAAAAATTGAAACAATAAAATAGTCAGAAAACAAATTAAACAATTTAAAAAATAGCAAATAATACACATAATGCAAACATGTGCTAGATAAAAAGACGATTAGTAAAGCAGTGATTTTTCATATTTAGCAAGTTTAGTTCCTCTACTAATCCTTTGCTGTGGATATTCACCATGCTACAGTGCCGCAGTAGCGTTCTACATAGTATGGCCTGTTTAAGTCCCTGTTGTGCTCGCTTCATTGCTCACTTTCCTTGAGGGGAAACAGCAGAGTGTAACACATTTATGCGTACTACCCTTTACAGAACTCTGGCACTCCTTAACACATGGTTGAGTCTAGTGGAATTGTCGTGTGACGGGAACACAGTGAGGGAGTGTTGACACTGAAGAGGGAGGGAGAGCAGTGAAGAGAATCCGGGAAGAATGAGCTTCTCTCTCCTGCTTTTTCCTGGTTGACTGCCATGAACAAGCAAGTCCCACACAGTTAGCAAGTGTGCCACTCAACACACAAGTGAAGTGACAATGAAAGATTTATCCAGTTTCCATATTTATGTGTTGGGAGGAAATTGTTCAAACAACGAAAGAGGCAAAGAAAACGATTTTTGCAAGTTGGTGGCATTAAATTAATGTGATTTGTACATCAATCATATTTGTATTCAGAGTTAATTACAGAAACTTTCATTTAAAAAAATTGTAAAAAAATATTGAGTTTTAACAACCAAAATCAGGTAGTTATATTTCATTTTCAGTTATTTGTAATTATATCAAAGTGCAATTTCCAGTTTGAATTGAATAATTAGTTTTATATTGCAGCTACATAAAATGTCCAGCAGATGGCACCAAAATATTACACATTTTATGTTTTATTCTCCTACACATCAATAATTAAGTGTTCATCACGAACAACATTCAAAAGGCACAAATAACAAAACAATCTGAATAAAACTTGAATCTTTTCAGCATTCCAGTCCAACATTACAAACTTGAAGGTTATTGACATATATCAAGCATCATGAGCCCATTGATTAATACATTCATTTTAAAGTTTAGAAGATGAACTGTGACCTAATTTGAATGTTAAATGACGTGTTACATTTTCAAATCAGACTTAGTGCAGTTTAGTTTCATGACAAAGTGTTGGATTAATGTCAGTATGCAAACATCCCATGAACGTCTCATATTATAAACCTCTGCAGCCATTTACTGTAACTGAGACTTACGCAAGTGAGGCCTGCACTTCTTTAAAATGGTTGTCTGGGTTCTTTTGTGACTTTCTGGATGAGTTGTCGAAGCACTCTTGGAGGAAGTGTTTCTCATTTGTAGATGATGGCCCTCATCATCACGTCATCCCAGAGACTTCACAATGGCTTTTTAACACTTTCCAGACTGACTGATTTCAATGAGATGAGATTTAGGCTGCTTCACTTTGCAGTGCAGGTTCTTTTGACTTTACATTATGACAGTAATCATGTCTGACACTGAACCAAATAATCAATTAAAGTAGGTCAATTGGTAAATTTAGAAACTGAGGGCGGATTAATATTTCACTTTTCACATTCAATAAATTCAATTGTTATTTTAAAAATTGAATATTGTGGTTATATGGGTCAAATATGCAAAAAGAAATCAGATAGTGGGCAGATTTTTCACAGCACTGTGTATCTCCTCTGGGATCTTGGTCATTAAGTTTTCTTTTTCTTTCTCTCTCCCACCTCCTGCTGCAGATTCGCATGGTGAAGGAGAACGATGCCACAGTGAATCCAACCTTCATTGTAAAGCCAGATGGGGGTTCTCAGGGGGACGGCATCTACCTCATCCGTGAGCCCAGTGACTTAAAGCTCATGGTAGGTTCACAGGCCAAACAGGGCGTGGTCCAGGAGTACATCCAGAAGCCGCTACTCATCGACAAGCTCAAGTTTGATATCCGCCTCTATGTGCTGATCAAGTCTCTGGAGCCATTGGAGATCTACATTGCCAAGGAAGGCCTCACACGTTTTTGCACCGAGCCCTACCAGGTATCCATGAATCTCTGAAGATGCACCTGTATACTTACGCCATACACAAAATCAATGTCACTCTCATTTTGATTGTGAAGGAACCAAGCCAGAAGAACCTGAGCCATGTCTTCATGCACCTGACAAACTACTCCCTCAACGTCCACAGTGGAAACTTTGTCCACTCAGACAGCCAGAGCACCGGCAGCAAGCGGACTCTCTCCAGCGTCCTCTACAGGCTTGCAGCCAAAGGCGTAGACATCAAGAAGGTGTGGTCGGACATCATCGCTCTCGTCATCAAAACCATCATCGCCGTGGTGCCTGAACTTAAAGTCTATTATCAGGCTGATATACCACCGGGAAAACCAGGACCCACGTGCTTCCAGGTGGGTCACAGCTAAGACTTTGTAAGAAGTTTATATAATGTGCTCTGGACAGCTGTGGAGGAACTCCAGAATTTTTGCTGGAATATTTTCTCTGCCTTCACCTCAATTTACCTCAGAAGTCTCCCATAACTCAAATATTAAATATAAATACAGCGCTACAGTCACTAAAATTCAGTCGTATCTATTTGGGAATGATTAATGTAAAATCATGAACCTTGGTTTGGACCATGATTGAGATTGTCCAGAGTCCCCTCCCACATGGAGCATATAGATCTTTGCAGAGGTTGTATCTGGTCTCTGGTCTCGTGTGGTGACGGTGACCAACCCTCCAGGACTGGGTTCATCACCTGGGCCCTCGGTGTCTGCCATGTTTGAATTGTCTCTGTGCACCACCTTGAGATGGAGGACGCTGATTGACCTAAAGGCTGGTGTTGACCAAACTTTATCAACTTCAAACGTTCTGTGTCATCACTCAGAGGGTTAAACTACATGTGCATGAAACAAGAGCAATATAAATAATTCTACTGCAGGCCACAAACTTATTTTGTGTTTTCGTTATTTATTGTCACCCAGACCTTTAACAGTTTATATTAAGACTCAGTTGTATTTATTTTATTGATCGGTGGGGTATGAATACTAATTGTGTTTTATCATTTGATTAATTCAGGTACAATGTGGAAATATTGTGTTGTTTTATTAGCAGCTAAAAGGCACACCATACATTTTTAATCCATGTCTGCTGTAAACACTTACAGCATAAACCCTGTACATTTTTGTGACATAACCAGATGCAGATTGCAACTTCATGCTTTCCCCGAGTATATATTTGTGTTTATTTGAATACATTAACAATTAAGGATTTGTTTGTTGTCTCAGATTTTAGGTTTTGACATCCTGCTGATGAAGAACCTGAAGCCAGTTTTATTAGAGGTCAACTCCAACCCCAGTATGAGGATCGAACATGAAAAAGAGGTAAAGCGGAACGTCACCGTCAGTATTTCCATCGTGGTGTTATTATATTTAATTACGAGCAGTACTAAAATAAACCTTTGTGTGTGTTCCAGGTGTCATCAGGAGTGTTTGAATATGTTCCCAGTCCTGTGGATGAAGAGGTCAAAGTGGGTGTGATCAGGGACACTCTGCGCCTTATGGATCCTGGCCATAAGAAACCATCAGGGTAAATACACACACTGTATGTACACTACACAGTAAAACACACAGAGGGAAGTGGACGTTCTTCCACCCTCCACCCTTCTCTTCGTCTGCTGGTGTTAAGAGTCCACTTAAGGACATGATACCTTACTCTGCCCAGCTCTGCACCACTCAACAGCTCTCCATAAGCCTGTTAAATGGAAAAATTAAATTCAGCCGAGCCGCGGTGGAAATCCACACTGTACGGTGCAAGTCTGGGGGCTCAGTCTCTCTGGCTGACTGGCCCTGTGTGGTGCCTGTCAGTAAATCCCCTCTACCATTGGAGGTTTGTGTTTTTTTTTTCTGCTTCCTCTCAATCTGTGTTTCCTCTGTGACAAGAGGATTTACTGTTTCTCTTCCACCACCATCTCCATTTCTTGCCTATTGCTCTCTCACTGTTTCTCTCCTTCCTTCAATTCGTTCTCACTTCCTCTCCAGAATAACTTCTATATCAGGTTTTTGATCTGCTTTGTTCTGCAAGGGGGATATCGTCTCAGGGATAATACCTACTATTACATTCATGACCAGTAACATATTGATATAATCCATCTATAATATGTTTAATCCTTGTTACCCCTGCATTGCTGCATTTTCCGTCAGCTCGAATCAGCAGAACCTCGTCTTTTACAGTGTGTCATTATACCAAGGTTCAACACAGTAATCGCAATTACATTTCTATTCTGTTCAACCATTTCTTATCTACACACTTTCAGAGACCTCAAATTCTAAATGTTTAATGTTCATAATGTTTCCTAAGGTTTAATGTTCCTCATAATTTTTATGTTGAATTGGACCCAAGTTAGTGAGTGGGGCTTCCTGAAAAACCTTTATATCTGTGTCTTTACATGATACAGTTTTAAAGCTGAGGTAATAAACTGATAATTCATTATCTAATAGTATATAAAAGTCATTTTACAAGCAAAAATATCAAAACCTTTTCTGGTTTCACCGTCTATTTTGAGTATTTGCTTTTCTTTTACATCTTATGTGGAGATGTTCCAGAAGTACTTTATCAGAAGTACTTTATTATTAATCCCCGTAGGGAAATTCAAATGTTACAGAGCCCCTGAGAAAGAGGTGAAAGAGCAAAAGCAGGTATAAACATAGCAATATAAAAATCAAGTAAGGCTAAAAGAAATAAAAGATATACATTTGTAGAATTAAAGACCGGGTATGTATAGATACCATCTTTCTCTTCCCGATACCTGGACTTTGCCTATGCACTGATACTGTGCTCATTAAATTTCAGTGCATTTATCGATAATAACACCATATTTTAACAGCTGTATGCTACTAACCCTTTATTGAAGTGATGATTCCTCTCAGTGTTGCATGGCCTGAAGGTTAAACTCTGAAGAACATACGTACAGAGAATGAATGCCATTCTTTTATTATCTTTGTTTTTCAGTCACTACTGAATAAGAACACATTAATCACAACTTAATTTATTTCACTGCTCTACTGTAGATGCACAACACACTTTGAGCCTCCTCTCGCAAATTCAATAGTGGAAAAAAATCTTTATAAAATATCTCAGGGTGAAGTTCTCTATAATCTACAGTCATACAAGGTGGTCTTTAGTATATGATTCAGAGCCTCTATAAAAATGAAGCACCACTTATAGTGACTACGACAAGGACAGCAGGGTTTATGCTGTTCTGGAACATAGTGCCCTGCAGCCATATTTAAAATTCTAATGTATCTTTATATCTGTAGATGCTACAACACTAAACATGGTCGAGATGATTGCAATAAGGAATAAACATTTTAAAGAGGGGAACATTCTGGTGTAAAGACCAACTGTAACAACATATGGTGCTAAATGACAGTAATGAGATAGAATAAAAAATAATAGGGTGGAGGTTTATAGGGAGGGTGGTTAGGAATCTGGATTAGCTGATAAAGTAGCATGAAGTTAAAAATCACGCAGTCAGTACTCAGCTTAAAGAATAATAAGTAGTAAAGTGTGGAAGGACCCAGAGTAATGGTGAAATCAGTAGCTCATATCAGGGACTGCTCAACTTATTCTAGCTGACACTGCATCATTGTATACTCGTCGTGCATTTGTGGGTTTAACACGGTGCACTAAATCACTAGTGTGGATATACTTCACCAAAGCAGAGAAAACTGTCAGCTGCAACATGAGTAAACAATACCAGCGCTATATGCATAACCATCTAAAGCTCTACCCTCCTTATGTTTATCGCTAGCTGCAGCAAAGTTGGCGAGGAGGAGGAGAAGCGCCAACAGAGTGGACAAGGATATATATAATTAAATCCAACGGTGGTACTTTTTTTGTGATTTGGCACAATTAAAAAAATGACATTCTAAACAGTTAGTATTCATGTGAGGTTGTGATTACAGGGAAGCGTCCTGTCAGCTGTGCAGATAGTGTCTTGTGGTTGGGGGTGTGCTAATTATGTCCCAACTAGCTATGGCTAATGTTTATTAAATTAGCGCCAAGATTGGATATGCTCTGAAAATTGTAATAATTACTGCAATGACACGGGCCCTAAATAGGAGCTCATTAATCATTCACTTCCACAGTTTTTTCTTTGTGTGTGTTTGCATGGGCACAATCCAGATATGTTTGTTTGATGGAAAATGGGCTATTTCTTATGACACTGAATGTCGAACTGACTTATATGCATTTTAAATCAAGCCATGTATGTGGAAAATGTGGCTCTGTATGTGGAAGGGCAAAATAATCTCCGACATCTAATCCAACAATTGGTGCCAGCATGTGTGAATATTAGATGAATGACCAATGAGAGGAAATGGGCTGATTAAGGGAAATAAGTGGAGGAGATGAGAGCTGGGTGAATATTTCTGTTCAGTTTCTTAATTGGTATTTGAAGAGTTTTGCTGCATACTATCATGAATAGCATCTCAGGGACGCCAGTGGATTCTAACTTTTATTAAAACATGATTTAAACTGCCGTAAGCATGCATAAATTCATATTCAGTACAGATTTATTTTAATGGGGAAGGACTTATTTTGTTCTTTTCTTTTTCCCCTTGCAAACTTTCAGAATTATTAACGGGGTGCTAACAAAGTGTCCCCAATACCGTAACAGGAGGTTAAGTGTTTTGTTTACGGCACAGATGGTCTACTTGTAAGTAAATTCACCTGCGCTGTGGTCACTGACAGCTGTTCTGCAGTGGGATGGATGGGACTCAGTCGTTCAGAACGTAGGGTTCAGACCGAATCAAAGCGAAGTAAAAGAGAGATGAGAACTGACCAGGCACACAATAAAAAGGCACTGCTAAAAGTAAATGTACTGTAAAAGTACTGTTTAAAGGAGATGGAGGGAGACCTTAGTATAAGAAAGTAAATATAAAATGACAAAAAGCAGGGGGTTCAATGAGGAACTATGTGAAGGAGAGTGAAGATATCAGTGGCGTACTTTTCGCAGCTCATTAGACCTTTGTAAGTTGTCTATGAAGGTGATTTACGAGCCATTATGAGGTGTATGTGAATACAGGTGAGAACATAAAATTTGCATACCTTCAATTACAGTTCATCATCTGCATAAAAAGGTAACAAGACAGCGCTCAGCTTTAAAACCAATCTTTCTATTATTGAAGAAAGCTTTGTCTTAAATACTTGTAAAACCTTTTTCTGATTCTTGTGTTAGGGTTTTAAATTATGAACACAAAACGTTTATCGGAGCATTTTGTCTTCGTATGTTTTGTATGAGTCACGCTGTGAAAAAAGTACATTTCTGAAATGGAGATAAGTGTACAGGCACTTCCATTTCTTTTCAGTGACACATCTGGCACCTTTTAGAGCTGAATCGCTCTGCAGCTCTGAAGATTTACTCACCACAAGACCAGAAATAGCATTAACGCCGGTTAATGACAGCTGAATTAGGCGCAGCCCTCCTCATGTACTCTCAGCCAACATTTGGCAGCGGCACCTCTGAATGTGTTTTTAATAACCTGCCATTCCTCACCTTTTACCCTGTCGCGTTGCCTCCGTCAGTCTCTCCTCTCCGTCTGTGGGGAACGTTCGTCCACATTCCCTTCACTGTCTGCCTGGCTGTCAGCTTCTGTCCGAGACGTGGCTGTTTTTAGCCGTGTCCGTCCTGTCTAAATAGATGTGGGCGGTGTCCTTCTGGCTGCTGAGGGATGATTGATTTTATTAAACATTCAGCAGTGCTCTCTCAGTGCCATTCACACTGCTTACTAATTCATGGGCAAAGAAAGTGCCTCTTAATCGTCAGCAGTACTGCATGCCCTTGATGTGAAATTACCTATGTTCCTTTATGTTACTTGTGTATCTTCATAATCACATGGTGAGCATAGGAGTCATCCTAAAAGGCCCATGGTGTTTTTCACTGAGTCTACTTGATGAGTCCTCCACTCTGCTCTGTGATGGGAATTATTGGGGGTCACTGCGACTTTGTAAGGAAGATAAAGGTGTAATTAGTTGTGCTGTAGAGTAACAGGGACGACAAAGTTAAGAGGAGGGAGAGTGTCTGGCTGCTATTCATTTTCTATTATAAGTATAGTTCCTCAATGAGAGATGGGACATGAAATACGTGTTATTAAGATTATAGCTGGTAAGCAGTCCCACCTGACCCCATAGATAGACTGTACCTGAAGATGGACAATGTGGCTCAGCTTCTCCAGGTCATTAAAAAAGATTAAGCTAAAATATCCCACCACCATCCTTCGCTTTTCTCAGCTGTCAATCATGATGTTGCAGCCCGTTTTTACAGTATCAAATAACTTTTTTTTGCCACTTTAACATACATCCGTGTGATAAGAACTACCTACAATGACAGAAACCATCTTTGGGAAATCAATTAAAATAAAAATATTGTTTGGCCTACGTCCCAGCTGCTAACATGGAGTAGGTGGAGTTTTTGACCTACACTGCAGCGAGCCAGCAGGGGGCGATCAGGATGATCTGGCTTCATTTTTAGGGAGCAGTCATGTCATCCATCTTTTATCTGTGCCTCACAACCATCCAGGGGGAAAATATTAATCAAAGTAAAACAAAAAATCAGAAGGTGACAACTTCAAATATATTCTTCTCTTTGATCAATAAAATTAAACTTGATGAAACTGCACAAAAGAACATCTGACAATTTAAGATCCAAGAGTTGGACAAGAAAGTATTTAGGTGTAATAAACTTTTAAAACCAGGGACTTAGAAATACGATGAAAAGAAACTGCAGCCTCTGGTCATCCAAATCATCAGGGTGCACTGTCACAAAAACATAGGGTCCTAGAAATGTGGTCCCAAAACTGCAGCCTCTGGTATCGCAGGAACATAATGTAGAAAAAACTCTTTTATTTCCTTCCTCTTTTCTTTCTGACCTCTGTGGCTCAGGACGCTGATGAATTAAATCTGTGGTCGATGGACTTCTTTTGGCCAAATTAAGTAACTAACATAAGTGCTTTTGTACGTTTTTCTCCCTCATTCCGGGCATTAAATGTGACGTTTTTAAGACCTCAATTTGTCCACCATCAGTCACTGCACTGGAATTGGCAATATGGCTCTTAAGCTCAGGCTTACATTGACTAATACCCTGCACAGACTAAAACAACTGCAAATATCCACTTTGGCTTTTCAACAGTTATCACCTAGGTGTGCAGGAGTCGGAGTCACAGTGCTGCACAACAAAAGTGACCTTCCTGTCTGGGCTTTGTTTGACTTAATTAAGTATCAACGTTCACTTCCTAAGGAGCAACATTTTGATTTCTTAATTTCAAATACTAAACTTCTATCATAGGTTCAGATACTGATGCAGGTAAATGTTGAGGATGTGAGCTCTGACAGTGAAAAGATGTGTGTGCAGTGGCTGGGAGATAAAGGAGTCAAAGGAGAGTCATTTGTCCTTCATGCTGTATTATTTCTCCCTCTTCCAATGCCAAGTCAGGCTGTAAGTGCAGACTCAAGTGAAATGTTGGGTGCATTTATCTACCTCAGACTGCCTGGCAGTCGGTAACTCAGCCGACAGAAGCTCTCTGGTTTGGCCTCATGCTCTTTTGCTGCTGTCCTGCAGGGCCTGAAGGCCGTTTCTCAGCCCTGGACAGCTCACAAGTACATGTAGTGATTAACTTCTATACTCCACAGCAACTGGTTAAATTCTCATTCAACGTCCCAATTCATAAAAAAGTCTGTCTTTGAAATCTAATACAGCATAATCTGTTTTTTCTTTTCATTTTTTTTCTACAGCAAAAGTTCCCAACCGAGGGCTGGAGGGTTCGAACACAAGGAGGAGATCCCCTTGGAGGCGGAGACGCAAGACAAGAGCTCGGACGAGGGAGCGCTGCCCTCGCTGTGTCTGAAGCAGGTCTACCCCAAGTACACCAAACAGTTCAACTACCTGCGGCTGGTGGAGCGGATCGCAACTCTGTTCATACGCTTCCTCGGTGTCAAGGGAAACATGCGTCTGGGCCCCACAGCCTTCCGAACCTTCATCAGGTACACACAACACATGTTGCAGCTGAATACCCCTCCCCAAACATGACAGAGAACATGTGGCAACTACACAAAGGATGTTTAGTATTTCAAGTTTGGACGACTGTAAAAAAACATGGCAGCCTATTTAAATATAAAGGGCCCATTCTAAATGCAATGTTCAATTCTACATAAGCTATGTTCATAACTAATTTATTCACATACTAAGTGGAATATGCATAAACGTTACAATAGCATCTAGTAGAGCTGAAATATCACATGATATCATAGAAGTAGAAATGATGTGGGATCAGATGATTGATTGACAGATGTTATAAATCACCTTCCTTTAAGAACTAAACAAATAACTTTGTATATTATTTGTCTTTTATAAATGTACAAATTTATCAGTTATGATATTTCTTCATTTAAGTTGATGGAGAACCTGTTTTCATACAGTTAAACAAATCTTTACATGCACACTGGTTACAATCACAAAGTACTGTGTATATCTTATTGTATCCACTTCCCTTTCATACGGATACAACTCTTGATATCATTATATCTGTATTCATGCATGCACCTCACTGTTATTCATCTCGATACATCTCGATACATATGTATGTTCCTCTGTACTTCGTCTCACTTCATGTAAAGTGTCTCAGCAGCTACACACACAGTTACTGGTGAAAAGTGCACTGCTGCTGTCAGTCAGATTGTAACTGCGAATGTGTGACATAAAATGTTTTCTGGTTGTTTCAGGACCTGTAAACTGAGCAGCAGTAACTTCACCATGGCTTCAGCGGACATCTTCTACATAGACATCACACGTCGCTGGTCAGGAGCAACGACTGATTCAAGAGAAGCAGGTAACACACACACACACACACACACACACTCATACATGCTAAAACCCTCACAGAGCAACAACATGCAGAGGACAGAGAGCCGAGTATCCTTGAGACTCGGAGCAAATAATGTGCTCGGAGATAATTGCTTGTCATTCTTTGTCAGTTTCCCTCCGACACTGTGCTCCCATAATTGAAATGAGCCGAGATCACAATGTGACAGCAAAGAGACTATCACACATGAATTATTCAGACATTGCACCTCGCGAGAAATGTTTGTGAGGCGGAGCGGTCGGATGGAGATCACATGGCCCAGGATGGAAGGGGCCCTTACAGACGAGCTTGTGGGCTGAATTTAGAATGAGCTAATACGTATTCAGGGAGATTGAAGTCAGGGTCTGTTATTTCTGTGGATGTGCTTTGGAAGATTTGTTCGGGAACTTGGAGGAGGCAGCGAACTTTTAAATGAATCAAATTATCAAATGTTTTCCTAATGTTTTGATTAGGGTGACAATGTTTTATAAGGACTCATGGAGGAACTTATTAAAATGCTTTCTTGTGCCAGACTCTTTATGATCTACATCAAAGTATGAGAGAAACTTAAAGTGAAAATATATCTGAGGAATTTATTAGAATAAAGTCTAAATATTACAAGAAAAAACTTCACATTTAACAGAATAAATTCATAATATTAAATTATCATATGTTTAAGGACTTTTAAAAGAAACAAATTGTGTCTTCTCCGCAGAAAGACTTGGAGAAAATTGCCTCTTATGTGGAGGAGGAAATGTTTGGTACTGGCTGTCGCTCGTTCCATCTGCTATTCAAAGGACTTCAAGTTCCCCTTGTTGATTATTTCCGAAAAATAATGATATTATGACTTATTCTTATAATATTAGGACTATTTTCTTGTTAAATTACAACATATTCTCATAATGTTATAGCTGTTCTTCTTGTTAAATCAATACTTTAACCATTCAATATTATGAATTTATTTTTGTCAGTGTTTAGTATTTTTTATCTTTACATTTCATCTTTTTTCCCCCAAAATCTCTGATATATTTCTCCCCTCTAATATTTTTAGTATTAATTCCACAGCAGATGACCTACAAAGTGTCATCATGCTAGAACAGTGTGAATCAACTTCTCATTAATTTGTTTCCCTGCATGAGTTCCTTGGGTTTTTGGCACGTTTGTTTTCCTCCTCTACGTCGACAGGAAACAAAGGCTTCAGAAGAAGCAGGTTTTTTAAAACCTTCAGCTGAACACTGAGCTCAGCACCTGCTTTTCTCTTTCCATCTTCACCTTCAGTCTCTCTGACCTTGTCCCAAAGGCAAGATGTGAAAATGATAAAGTTCCTATCTTTAATCCTTAGAGCAGCAACAGTTCAGTGGTTTAAAGAGCTGAGAGCAGAACCCTGGGAGCTGTCTTCTTCTCTCAAAGGCACAAACTGTTAAAAAAATAAATATTTTAATGTTGAATTATTAATTCATAATAATTAATATTTTATTATTATGCTTCAAATGTTAAAGGGGACCTTTTATGCTTGCTCCTCATGTCATAGACAACATTACATCTGCTAAAGTGTCACCAAGGACCAAAGTATTGAAGGAGCATACGTTAAAGTAAATCTCTGAGCAGATGATCGGCCAATCAGAAGTGGGCTTTTTAAGGAGGTCTCTTAAGGAGGCCTCAGCTAATATTGCCTGTTATAGTCAGAGGTGTGTAACGGGGAGTTTGAGGACTTATATAAAAATCCAGAGACGGAAATATATGTTGAATTTACATTTCGGGAAAGACTGAAACTCTTTTGTTCAACATGCATGGAAAATAATTTCAGATATGCTTTTAAATTAAATTAAAAGGTTATATTATCTGAGACTTTTGGAATCCACTGATATATGATATATTTGAGAAAATGATATTGGCTCTCTCCAAACATAACGATCCACCTACCAGCCTCTCTACATTTCTCTAATTATTGTATTATATGTTGTTTAGTCAATCTGTACAAGCTACAGACTAGTTCCTCACTGGGAGCTGTAACTTCCAGGACCCAGTATTCATAGATTTCTTTGCAACTGCACGGAAACAAAGTGAATTGTTGTTTTTCCTCTTTGGTTATTGTGGAGGTGAAGGGGCTGGGAGAGCACCTGCACCACAGAGGATCACTCAGCGCAGGTGAGAGCTGTTAGCTGATTGATCCTCAGGCTTGAAAAGGCAGCAGCCGAGCTGCCTCAGAGGGAGCACACTGGGGAAGAGACTGGGCAAAGCTAGAGGTCCAGCAGAAAGTGCTTTTAAATTAAGTGTTTGGTGACTTGTGTTAAAGTTTTATATTAATAAAGATGTTGCTGAGCCCTGAATGGTGTGACTGGTTCTCTGGCTTTTGTGGTGGGAACCCCATGGCATGACCTACTGCCACAGTTATTTTGTACAGTTGTTCGATAGAGCCAGGGAACGCTGCTCCTTCCTGTTTTCAGTCTTCAGGGGAAATCAGAACGATGTTCTCTCCAACGAACTCTGACAGAAAAGGAATTATTGGCAATTTGTTCTTGCTTTTTGTCAAACGTCCCCTTTAATCTGGTCTGACTTCTGTTTTGTCTAAAAGCCAAGAAGTGGTGTCACTGACTGTCACTGTCATAGACAATATCCCACATTTTGTTTTTGAGCATATTTTCTTCATTTTGGATTTTTGTTCTTTTATTTAATTTTCTCAACTGTTCCTTGTTTTTTCAGGGATGGGACTGCAAGCTTTTGTGGAAGCCTTTTTTTCACTGGCTGGTCGCAGGTTCAAATCCCTGGTGCAGAGGGAGCAGGTACTGTCACTGCTAGTGCTGTGCGAGGCTCAGCTCGAGTCCCAGTCAGGAGGCGAAGACAGACGCTCGGTGAGCTGCAGCCGAGCGCTGCCACGAGCCGTCAAGACTCAGACACTCGGCAACCCTCAGCTCGGCTCCCCGGCTCCCCTCCGAAGGGCGGCCAGCCAGGACTACCGGCTACATCAAAGACTCAAGCCTCGCACACTCAGGGCCAACGTGGAAAACTGACGAGAGAGAGCTTCAGCTCGTCATCCAACTCCCAAACACCGCCTCTAGCCTTCTCCGCAGGAGCACGGAAATTAGGCGTCCAACTGTCGTCAGCCGCTCCCGCAAGGGTGGGATGATGGGAGCCGAAAAAACGACTTGCTTGACCCCTGCTGGCTGACTTGCAGGAGGACTGTTCTCAGCCTGATTGCTTTTTCCTCAGAGGGAGAAGATGTCTGCAGGGGTTTTGCAGTGGAAATAGAACGAGGGATGTGAGGAGGTCGGTGCATTTCTCTCTCCCCTCCTGGTGAGATCGTATATGAAGAGTGGTCCGGTCAGGAGGGGGATATGGCTGCTTTTAATGTTCTTACTGATTCTACAGGGCAGCTACTCGCTTCCCCTCACCGCCGTTTGGTCAAACACACACACTGCGAACAGGAAACAGGAAGAACACTAGATGCCCCACTTCAATAGATTAACACACATCACACTTCAGTGAATACATAGGTGTAAGGGAGTGTCCTTAGTACGTGGATTATGTTCATGAATTTGCACAAAAAATCTTTGAACTGTTACATTTGCACAGAAATGGATGAGGGTGACTGATGCGTGCGTGCGTGCGTGCGTGCGTGCGTGTGTGTGTGTGTGTGTGTGTGTGTGTGTGTGTGTGTGTGTGTTTGTGTTTGTGTGTGTGTGTGTGTGTGTGTGTGTGTGTGTGTGTTAGCCCATTAGAGATGAGTTGAGAGAATAAGTATTCAAAGGGAAAAGGCCACGTCACCACTCATTCTGTGGAACCTCAGACCTTCAGAGAACATGTTCCTTTAAGACGACTTCTCATGGGGACGTCACTTTCTCATTAGTAACTTCACAGAATTATATTTCACACTTTAAACAGACGCATTTTTTTTCAAGTGTCCGACAGCTTTTGTAAAAAAACACCTTGTCCAAAGTGAGATGTGGCTGTCAGTTACACGATGCCAACCAGAGAGGGCGCTGTTGCTTCAAATTATATTCACTACAGGTACAGTTCAAATATTAATGTTCAGTGTTTGTTTCTCAGATTACTCACTTGTCACATCCTGACTAAGAATTATTCGTGCTGTGTTACAAACAAAGACTGTAAATAAAGATAGACAACGCATCTCCACTTCCACACTTAGAATTGAAGCCAAAATATCCAGGATACGAACGCTGCCATCTTGCGCAGTTGGAGTCAGAGTCCAGCCCATTAGTGATCGTGGTATCGAGGTCCAGTCAATAATGAGTAAGTCTCATCTGTCAATCAGGACGTTTCAGCCTGTTTTTATCAAATCAAATACGTGATTAAAACCAACACTTGAATATAAGAACTACTTAAACTAACAGACACTGTCTCTGAGAACATTTTGTTTGACGTGTACCAACCTGGAGGAGGAGGAGGCAGGACTGAAGATGTTTTGGGAAGCTGTCATGTCGTCCATCTTTATTTAAAGTCACACTGAAGCTGCTGCAGAGTGGGCAGCTGTTTAACTCAACTCTACATGTACATTTTTAACTGCAGCATAATAACATGGAGTAGATTCATTAGGTTACTAAGAGTCATGAATCATTGTGAATGAAATGTATCGACTGCAAAATGAATAAATAAAATTCATTTTGCTCTTTAAACTGAAGTTGTGAGTGTGTTGTTGTGGACGCATTGGAGCAATTCACACAAAGCCTTCACATGCATGAATCTCTAAACTGTGTACGTACAGTAAAGAGTCCTACCTCAGTGATTTTCCCCTATGGGCAGCATTTGTCACATCATTAGGTGACACTGTAACACAATGGCAGCCCTGTTGGCAGGTTGTGGTATTTACAGTCTTCAACAAGGCTGATAGATGAGCCTGAAATAGCTTCTTTTTCATGTTTTAAGACCTCAGTCATGTTTCGCAGCACAACCATCTGCCAATGTTTCCTCGACCTTCTGTCGCAGAGGCTGCCGACACCACTTAACGCTGCAGCTCCACTGTCTGTAGGTTTCATTGGGTTTTTGGTTCTGGTCTTTGCCTGGTGCTTAAACAGCAGAGACACCAACCTATGTATCAAGATTTAAAGGTAATATATATATATTACCTTTAAATCTTGAGCCAATTAATTTATCAAAGTACAGGCTGGAAATTAAAAAAATACAGCATGAGAATATCAAGAGTAACTGAGCATTGAATGACTATTGCAGCCATTAATGTGACAAAATAAAAAGGTTGCAGTGGTGGAGAAATAACCAAGACAAATTTGTAATTCTATATTATAAACTTTACATATAAACTTCCTTCAGTCTAAACTTTTTTTTTTGTATCTAATGTGAAGTAGTGGCCAAATTTCACTATAAACTAGCACATGCAAAGATACAGTGCAACAGCCACAAACATGACTTGGTTTTTAATATCACTTGCACAACCCCATTTAGCAACATAAGCTAATCGTAGCCAACAAAAGCCACTGGCCATTCCAGACCAAATAAGGTGAACTGACGTTTGTTTTATGTTGTATGGATTCAATGTTTTTTGTATGTGCACACATCACTCACACTGCTAGCACAGCTGTCTGGGTATATTTGGGGTTCAGCATCTTGCTCAAGGACACTTGCACATGTTCAATGCCGATCGAGCAGATGACCATATGGTTAGTGGACAACCCACTCTATTACCTGAGCCACAGCTGCAACAAATATATGTTACATAAAGTTGTCATGGAGCAACTTGCCTCAAATTAATGGAATCACAAAAATTGAGGCCAGAATTCAAAAGGGCACTAAAAGCATTAAAAGTTTAGCCCGATGTGTTTGGGTATTTTAATCTTCAATAAACATCATGCTTTAGAAGATCAGAAACTCAAATGAAGATTCTCCCTTAAAGTACAGTTTACAATGTAATTATTTAGTTGCATTAGATCACTTAAAAGAAATGTGTCACCTACCAGCACACCCACGCCCCCGCCATTTGTTGTTCTTCTTTGCTCGGTTTATTGGCAGGTGGCAACCCACCGCCATCTTCTATGCTGGTGCACTATTGCACAATGTTGTCAATGTGTGGAGTGGACGATTACAAAAACTATTTGAAATTTCTGGTACCTGGTAACATCATTTCTCTCTCTCTCTCTCTCTCACTATATATATATATATATATATATTTCTGTATATATAAATAAATAAATGAAGTGCTTATTTATCCATAAAAAAGATTTTCAAAGCACACATTTATTGCTTTGATCTTTCCATTTGGAGAAGTGCAATTGAAGTACACACTCAGTGGCTGTTGCTGCGCACTTGGCAGGAAATTGTCTCGGCCATCAAGTGGCTTGTGTTTTCTTGCCTTTGATACTTCGGAGTGATGGGTGGAGGAGATTATTGAAGAGTGGACCGCCTGTAGTTGCTTGTTTTATTAGCCTGATCTCCTAAATGCAAGTCTTAAGCCAAGTGGAACAGGCTCCCTGGGGCAAACAAGTTAGTGAGCCTCACAGGGAGCAATTAACAGCACAGGAGCTTTTTCCTTTTAAAATACACACGACACTGTTGTTAACGAGGTCCTCTTTCCTCATTTGATCACGTACCGTTGTGAGAGTACAATAGGAATCATTTCTTTGCAGCAATCTGAGACATTTTCGCTGCCATTTTTGTTGTTAGGGCCATTTCAGGCTTTCTCCCAACTGCGGGTGAATAACAATCAGGCAGTATGTAGGTCAGGCTCTCTGAAAAGTATAGTCCCTCCGTCATACCCTCCTCTCTGCCTTTGGATCTGAGCATATGTTCTCTCTCGCTGCTCGTCATCCATCTAGACCTGCCTGAGTATTTAATGAACACGTGACTCGTCTCACTCTCAAGCCTCGTATACACAGTCGTGTCGTGATTAAGTGTCAGGGTGAGCGATGCAGAGAGACACAGGAGGACAAGACTTTAAAATAGCTAAATAAAACTTTAATAGGTCTAATTGCGAATGTACATAAATTGCACAGCCACATTTTGTCAACACAAATTTCTCTGTACATTATTGTTTTGTCACCGTCGTCAAAGGAAGCAGAATCCAGCAAATACTTTATACTTTCAACATACTTACAAAAGTATTTTCTACAAGATAATAGAAAACATACAACATCTTTTACTTTATTTATAGCTTTATATTTCTGATTGATATTTTGCCAGACCGGCTGAAGTGTGTGAAGCGCGAGCTTGTGGTTTTCTGACTCATAAAACAGAACTTAGGTGGAAACATGGATAAGGGATCCGATGGCAGAGAAGTCATATGAGAAACCAAACATTAGAGTGGGTCTTTTACTTTGTGGAGATGTGCTGATGACATTTTTATTATAGTACACTGCAGTTTAAAGCAAGTCTATGAAACTTTAACTGAACCAACACCACTTCTGAATGCTATCCATTCCTGTCATTCTAATCCATGCCACTGTCTTAGGTGCGAATAAACAGTAAAAACTACAGCTTTCACTACTGATACACAGAGCAGCCATCTTGTTTTTCCTAAGTCGTTGGTGGTGACTCAAAATTTCAGGACATGTGGCAACTTCCCACTCGGGGGTCTGTAATTCTGAAAGAAGATTTGCACTCCACTAAAGCAGCTGCTAAAAACAGAGCTAAAGAGCAGCACAACCTTAGTATCAACTGTGGGAGAGGAATGTGTCAGTTCTTCTGTCAAAAGTAACATAATCTTGCTTTAATCTCTGCAGTTGTACAATATTATTTTGGGACTGGATGTCAGTGAGATATGAGGAGGAAAAAAGTCCTGTATGATTTTTCTTTGTTTGTTTCTTCTCAAACAGGAAAAGCTGTAAATAGTTCTCTTTATCAGATACAACGGTCTGTGATTGAGCTTTATCAAAAATCCCTTTCTATGGGTTTGAACTGTGTTTTTTTTTTTTTTTAAACACCTGAAACAGGCGTTGTGCTAAAAACAGACAAATCTAATTATAAACACCAACCACTGAACGTAAAAGTGCATAGAGCCAGACTGACGAGAAGTACAGGATTGTGCTTGTGAATCTCATCCCGACTGGACTCGGCTCGGCCTAAAAAACCAACGAGGCGACTTCCCGAGAGTCGAACCCCTAAATAATCTTTATTTTTTGGCTAATGATATTAAACTCTACATACAAAAAAACCAATAGCTTTAAACAGGGAGAACACTGAAAGGTTAAACTGTATAGTTCTACCCAATGAGGACAGATGACCGACTGAGCTAATCTGTATTTACAATATCCATAATGATACAGCAGAGTTTGAACACAAGATACATTTACAAAAAGCTCTGTTAACATTAGGTAAAAATAATGTGGGCATTTTATTTACACATTCCCAGGCTGTCCTGCCTCTTCATACACTCATCGATCATATGTTCACTAAATATGTCTGCAGCAAACCATTCATCACCACCACCTTCCGCTTGGCAAATAAAAAAAAAAAGAAAAGTATGGTGATAATGATGCAACTGTTGGCGCTAGAGCGAGGATGAAGCATGCAGAGCCTCACACCTGATGCATATATTCTGTTACAGGTAAGAAAACTCGATACAAAAATATACAAAATAAAGACGCCGAGATGCGGTGGCGCAATGACAAGAGAGATCGGAAGGACTGCAACCGCACGTTAAGACCGACTGTGAGTCTTCACATTCAGAAGAGTTTGGGGGTGGTGAGAGAGGGCGGAGGTGAGGAAGGAAAAGAGAGAGAGGATGATGCCACTAGGATTAAAAGAGTCACAGTATGGATGCAGCATACTTCATTACCACTGATAAACAAAGCAGTTAAGAGGGGAAATGTTGCAGGAGGCCATTGTAACAATGACTCACCAGTCCAGTGTATAGTATGAGTGAGTGCGTGGGAACACGTCTCTCAATAGCTCTTGTGCTACTAAAGGAAGGAGACCACAACCCAAATCACCACCTGGGTTTAACCGACCTGCGTCTTTAGAGCAGTGACGAGCACAGCACGAGGAACCGATCGCTACGGCCGGAGCTGTACGGACATTTCTCTGAGGTGTAGCGCATAAACTGTGCGTAAAGGGCGAAGTATCATGGGTAATTTGGAGTGCGAATCAGTCGCCGATGCTGATCGCTGCTCCGCGTGGTCTCCTCCTCCAGGGCTCGAAAGCACGCTACACACTACAGTCTTTCATCGTCACAGAAGAAAAATAAAACTCCTAAATAAAGGGCTGCTTTTATATTTGAGGTTATCAAATATAGGTTCATGTGTGTATACTCTATAGAAGAAAAAAATGCATACATCTATATTAAATTTCATCAATATAGTATCACATAGAATTTTTCTTTAGTGTTCATTATACATTTACGTGTGTACAATTTATCTTTCCACAGTATTTACGTTGTGCCTTTTTTTTGCAGAAATAGAGGAGCTGCGGGAGGAAGTCGAGGTGTGTTCCTTACTTAAGGCGTTTCATGTACCAATAGCCTTTCACAAAGTGCACTACATGGGGGATGGAGGGGCGGGACACAGGGGCAAGGAGCAGGAACACACCCGAGGAGTGAGGAGGGAAATAAAGAGACTAAAAATATCTATTATTCTTTAAATTTCTATTTGGTTCTTTATAAAGAGTGACTCTAGAATAAAGCACTAGAGAGTAATCCTCTCAAGAAAACTAAATAATCCATAAACCTCAATGCCTGTTACTGTATATAAGTACGTCCACTTGGTCGTCGAGAGGGAGCAGAATAAAGAAAGAGAAAGAGAGGAGGAGAGGAGGGTTGCTAGGGCAACCGTGTCTAGCGGCCATCACTCCGTGTGGTTATATAGTGGTTTGTCCCAGGCGTAGCGAGGGTTGGAATTTGTCCGAGCGACCGCACACATCCGCCGGCAAAGTGTGAGACTGATGGACAGCTTTTGAGTTCCGTATGTACAAGCTCCGCTCCGTCTCCCCTGGCCGCCCCCCCTCGTCACGAAGGCCGTCTGGTGATCCTGTTTCCTTTGATGATCTGTCCATCACGCTGCAGCCCCGCCTCTTATGGCTGGCCCCTCAGAGCGATGACCTCACCCCCCCACACGCCATGTCCGAAAAGTGGAAATGTCCTCTAAAAAATACTGTCTGCTTTTTTTAAAAACACACACACACGCCCACCTTCGCAAGTCTTTCAAATGGGCATGCATCCATGCACGCACAGCGGCGTCCTGTCGTTGAATGACTGTACACTCGCAGGCACTCAATACACACTCTGAGGGTTGGGGGGGGGGGCAGATAGCGGTCCGTCTAGCAGTTGCTGCTGTTCCTGAACTCTCCGTTCTCGGTGATCTGCAGTTTGGTGGGGTTGGTGGGGGAGATGCCGTTGCGGGTCTGCATGCTGTAGCGTTCCTTCAGTTGGGTCAGAGCGCTCATCAGACGGGCGTTGGCTGCGTCCAGCGACGCTATACGCTTCTCCTGCAAAACACATGCACAGAAATACAGTGAGAGGAGAAACATAGTATCGAGCCTCTAAAAAGACCTGGATCTCAATCTGGAGACAGGCCACAATGATCTGTTCCTCCTCAGGAGATTTAACATTTCTGAATTCTTACGCTCAACACGTTTTACTTTATCGGGGGCCTTGTTCATTAAACCCCTGAACAGAACAAACTTACTGTAAACAGCTTACCAAGGAGATTATGTTTTCACCCCTGTCTGTTTGTTTGTTGGTTGATTTGTTTCTTGGAAGAAAGATTAGACGAAAACAACTGAGCAGAAACTTGATGGAAGGATGTGGTATGGGTGAGAGAAAACCTTTTTCACTTTTTTTAACAATGTTTTTCAACATTTTCACCAATTTCCCACAAAAGAATCCATTAATCTTAATGAAAAAAACAGGCAAATTAAAGCAACTGATGTTTGTGTGGAATGTGCTGTGGCTTGATTGAATTTAAGGGGACTTTTGGGCTGTGGCAGAGGTTGTTCCAGTCTTCTGGAATGATTCCATGAGTAGGTGTGTGTTGGTCATTAACACACTTTTGTGGAAATTTTCATTAACCAAATTTTTTTTTCTACTGAATTTAATTTATTATACCAAAATATATTTTTTAAATGTTTTTTTTAAACTGATATGGTGAACAGAATATTCAGTACTGACTTTCATATTTGTTGTAACATTCACAATCAGACTACTTTATTCAGATTAAGTTAAAACTATTAAATCAAGCAATACTGAATTTCATTTGTAATAACTGATACTACATTTTTGCCCCTAATAAATTAGTATGATGGTAAAACTGTAAAACTGATTGACGGAGGCTGGGCTGAAGCACAGATAACGAGCTTTTTATTTTCCTTATCTCTGCCTGTTTACTGAGACAGACATCTTGTTGCTTTACTGTGCTGCGTTTGTTTGCAAACCCATTAGTTACAGCGTGAAGGAGATTAATCATCTATGTATGTTAGTGTCTGGTTCTTTTTTCTACAAGCTGCAGCATAGTTTAATTGTTTTCAGTTCTGTTGTCAAATCACTACAAAGATACAAATGTATGCATACCTGTGTATATCTGTGTGTGTTTGTCGTGCATATCATGTACTTTTTTAATATAAAGAGGAAATAGGATCTGAAGACATCTGTAACAAAGTCCATACTTGGAATTGATTACATTGAATCTAAATAAAGCTGCACTGAGGAAGTACAAACACAATTTTACATGAATAACAGCCACCGTGGATTAAAGACGAGCTCCATGTTGACAGAAAAATAGATGAGAGATTTGTAAATGTATGTTTTATAAGAGAGAGTGAGAGGAAGCTGAGAATTTCTGCTCAGCCATTCAGGCTTGTCAATGCCAGAGCGGAGACGGCCATGAATTAAACATGTCTTTGTGTTTCAGTGACCCTTTGTCTCCTCAAGCAGAAGACACGAGTGACAGCACACACAAATTTGAAAGACAAAGACGAGAACCATATGCAATCTGCAGAGTGTGCAACGGAAAAATGTCCTGTCAGTCGACGCATCGCGGAAGGGCAGACTGACCTGTGCGTCGATGATTTTCTGTTTGGAGTCTACGACTGCCTGCATGTCGGAATGATCCTTCTTCAGCTCCTCTTCCACAGACATTAACCTGGAGTAAGATCAAGCAGAGTCAGTGATACAGGGCTAATGGGAATAAAGGCTACATCCATATGATAACACTGTCATTCATTTCATTCAAACTGAAACAATCTCAGTCCACACAAGAGTTTTGGAACGTATCACTGTTCATACTAACACGCCTGAAAATGTATATCATGTGACCACTCACGTACAATCGGCACACATGCTGGTGTAAACAGGAAGCATTTGGTTGATAGTTGCAGAATTGCACCAAACTTTCATCTCAAACACATGTACCCAGTTCTATCATTGTAAAATACAGAATGTAACTGCACAACTGCTGTAGGTAAAGGCAACAGGGTCTGTAATACTTGTAATTGTATTTCCATGCTGCATTCTACACTGGTCGTTGAGGCTGATTCCAGTTGCTTTCTTTTCAAAGCGACCATTTGATAGGAACCTGTCCAATCAGTGAAGTCTACGTCGTGACCAAAAAGACCCAACCAGCAAGTGATTGTCAGTTCATACGTCATAGTTTCCAAATATCTTTGCTCGCCGAGAAGAAGCTGGAGTTTTCAAACTATAATGGCCTTTCCAAAGTTCTCCATTTTAGTGGCTCTTAACCTGCGGAGTAGTGTGGATGGCAGGCGTATCCTTAGTAACGTAAACGTTGTAGCATACATCTCAGAACAGCTGCATTCCAAACAAAGAGTCCATTCTTCCCCACCTGCTGATGATGCCCTTCATCTGCAGGTCCTTGTCGTCCTGCTGTCGGCGCAGGCGCTCCTCCGACTCCTCCAGCCTGGCCTGGTACTCCATCAGCACCTTCTGGGCCTGCTCGTCCTGACCCTTCAGCCGGGCCTCGTACTCCTCCAGCTTCTGCACCGACGCCCGCAGCTTCTCCTGCAGCACCGCGATCTCCTGCTGGTACTGAAAAGAAGCAGGGAGACGAAGAGAGAAAAGAAAAATCATGAGCGCCGTTGTCATTACCATTTTGATAATCATCATCATCATCATCGTCAAGCCTATCAGCAGGCTGCCCTTCTTCATTACCATAGCTGACAAGAACCAAAAAAAAGAAATCCCTCAATCAGGTCAGAGATAACGTCCCCATCATTTCTGTTCTGAATAGAGACGGCCTCGGTCTCTGGGAATCACACAGTTCATTTGTCAGCATTTCTTATGACAGCACTCAACCAGTATGGCTGCTGTAAAACTTAACTCTGCTTAAATGGCTCAGAACCCAATGATCTGTTCGGAGGTTAAATAAAAAATAAAAAAATAAAATGAAAGAAAGAAAAGAAAGGAAGTTTAGAATGAAGAAAGGCACGAATGAGTGAAGGGGAGGGAGGGATGGAAGCAGTTGGAGTCTAGTGTGTGAAATGAGCTCTGAAAATCTCTTCTTGACCTCTCGCTCGACCACAGGGAGGCTTCTGCAGTAGCTGTCTTAAAGCGAGGGGGAAATGAGAGGACGAATCAAATGTTAATGGCATTTATTAATAAAAAAATATTTTAACAGTACCAGTTTGACTATTATATAATATAATATTATAAACTACTATATATTACTACTATATATGCTTATAATAATACAATATATATATAAATAAACCAGTTTTCTTGAAACTCCTTCCAATAGTTAAGACTTTAATTTAAATGTCAGCGGGTGTCAACCTCATGATGGCATTAAAGGAGAGATCAGGGAACCAGCACAGTTATAAGCCTCATCCTCTGGGTAACATGAATGTTTACATGTGTGTCTTCATGGCAGTCCATATAAAATATTTTGATATTTAAGTTTGGACCATGGACTGATCTTAAAGATGGTCGACGTGACGGCTCCCCAAAAGTGAAGCCAAATCATCATGATCGGCACCTAGTGGCTGGTCATAAAACTCCCCTCCTCCATGTTAATGGATGGATGGAAAGTGGAAGTGGAGATGTGTTGTCCATCTTTAAACACAGTCTATGGTCTGGACCAAAGACTCTCACCAGCTACACTGCCAATGTGGTTGAATAGTCTTATTAGATCATTATGCTTTGGCATAGTACGGTCATTTATTGAATACTTGTCTCTTGGAATTGCAACGATCAATTTGACCAAAAGTCTCCTTTATTTTGGTGAAAATGAAAAGAAACATTTTAATCAATATTATCCATTTGTCACAGCATTTTTAGCCTAAACTAACACGAAACAAAAATCAAAATGACTATCTTATCTGTATATTATGCTTAATTATTCATCACTGCTGAAGAACACTGTGAAAGACAAACAATCAGAGCACCCTGAACAATGGGATCCAATTACACACAGTGAGGAAGCTGCTGGGATCATTTATCTTTCCCTGTCACCTTGTTTATGTCACTCTGCTGCCTACCACTGGGACATTCTTATACCTTCCCCCCACTCCTCCCAGGAGGAAGAGTGACCTCACATTGTTCCTTCTTATCGTCTTTACTCTTCTCTCCATCTCTAATATCCCACAGATCTTGTCACTAGGTCCCCTGAGACTGAAGGACATCTACTGTATCTGTAACTGCCTTTGTTCTGACCCTTGGTCCCTGCTCTGCTCTCCTTCAGATGCACAACACATCGTAGTCTGCACGATGCCACTGTCTCACCCCGTGTCCTCAACATAGGTGACCAAACAACTATAACAAATATATTTTGGACAATATAAATGTTTGTGGATATTATCATAAGCTTCTTTGTCACTTAGTTTTTTAAAATCAATGTTGTAGCTATAAAACAAATAATTAATGGAATATGCAGATGGAGAAAAACAATCTAAACAATAGATAACAGGAAAAAGAGCAATGCATGATTGTCAATAAAAATCTGAAAGCTAATTCTCCCATCATTCGTATTAACTACAATACATATTTTTTATTATGTATTAATAATTATGTAATTAATAATCTGAGTTACTGATCTTTTTCCCATTAAAACATAATGCCAGTAGTTTAAACAATTAAAAATGTTGTGTAATCTTTGAGAAAAGTAACAATCATCTTCAGCTTTGTGAAGAATTAGACGTAAAAATAGAAAATTCAAAGCACAAAATTGTGTTTCATATAATGCAATTAAACACTTTAACTGAAAACGTCAGTATTCAAGTGGAAATTTCAGGCATTTTATGCTGACAATATAAAATTTTTGACTGATTTATGAGTATTCATATTTTGTCCTGATGCCTGAAGAAGACTAATGTGTACCTTCATTTGTAATAGATCACTGAATGTACGCTGTGTATATATAAATTAATTTGGATATTTTAAATGCCTCCAGTGCCGTCATGTATTGTTGAGACCGTATCTAAGCTGCTGATTTCCAATCCTCCTCTTGTTGCTGCTCGGCTATTTTAAGGTGGCCGGGGCTTCTTTTGGTGAGACTGAGGTTATTGCCTTCTTTGGTTGCTCTCGCTGCCTGGGCGGCTGGCTTCCATCAAGCATGAGCTACGTTAGGATGACAGGTTTGTGTTCATTACGGATGGAGGAAAAAAAACACGGGCAGCCAATAAAAGCAAGGAAGCGAAGCTGAGGGTGAATATTTGCAGATGATGCTGAGAAGAGAAGCAGTGAACGTAAGCAGAGGAAGCAGCAAAGAGCTTGTTCTCTCTCTCTGTTTCTCACACACAGAAGATGCAAAGCACACACACAAGCTCAGACACGTCTGTGTGGATGTGCTGCATGTGCATACACACAAACACACACACCTGCTTTGGGTAATTACAAATGTTCAAATATAGGAAGAGGGGCAGAAAGGGGGGGTTTAGTATGTTTTCAAGTAAAAGGCTCCAAAAGTAAGAAGTGAGCTTAAGTAACAGGGTTAAAGGGATAGTTCGCCGAATGCAGTGAATGCAGAATTTGTTTTTCATTTTCTGTAACATTGTGAGACATATCTATCTCAGAAAAAATCTATCTCAGGATCTTGATAAAAACAAAACGTGGCAAGTTTGGGACTGATATTTTTGTGTGTGCAATTTGATACAATAAAAATGTGAATGAAGTGAATTTGAATGTGTTTCATAAGGGGACTGTTGGGTATTGTCCGAGGTATCTGCTATACTGAGTCACAAGCCAGTTTTTACTCATTCCAGCTCTCCAATTAATATTAACTTGTACAGTTTTGGAGTTTGGTTGAATCTAAAACAACAATTCGTAGTCATCTCCTTAGTCTGTGGCATCTTTCACAATTCTCAGAATTGTGCACCACCAAATGATTCATCGAGATAATAATCAGCAGGTTGCTAAAAGTCCTGGTGGTGATATTTAATCCTGCCTGCTATATTTAGCCTCACAATTACGTCCCCTGTTATAACTGCTTTCTACCATTATTGCCGTCGCTATGACTTTCCATCTGCTGATAGCCACAGTTCGCTGCTGGCAGTGAAAACACCCACGAAACATCACTGAGGAGCCAATTTCAGGGAAATTAGAGATTATGTTGTTATAGGGTCACATGCAGAGCACTATCCTATTTACCTCAATGCACATATTATAACTTTAAGTAATAATAAGGTTTTGTTTCACCGTGCCTACTTCTAATGGACCTCAGGGAGGGCAGAGCTGGGATAGATACAGCAGATAATTAAGAGTGTTTTAAGGGAAAGGGGGTGTATGAGGGAGCTAATGAGAGGTAAAGAAAGGAAGGACAGTTCAGTTGAAGCATCATGGCTGTAGGTCAGGGTGGTCTGTGAAGAGGAGGCATTGGTAAAAAGGTCAAGAGTTGGACGAGGAGGCAGGTTACCTTCTCCACCTGAGTCAGATCCTCTCTGTTTCTCAGTGACTCGGGCTCCATCCGCTCATGGTCTAAATACTGCACATTCATATTCAATAGCCAGGCTGCTGTGCGGTCCAGCGCACTTGGGTTCACAGGGGAGGGGGCCTATAGTGAAACCAACATAACACATACACACACACACAAACACACACACACACACACACACATACACATACATGAGCTGAGTGCAAGTGACGGGAGGGGGCAGGGGGAGCAGGGGGAGCAGGGGGAGGCAGGTTGCAACAACAATAGCACAGAAACAACAGAAATCCGCTTGAAATGCACCAACTCTTCAGGACTGAAAGCAGCAGGTGGGATGGATAACACACTCCTGTCGTCAAGCTCACACATGCAGGGCAGCACAGCACACACTTTGAAGCCCCTATTTATGAGTGTATGTGAGTGTGCGTGCACGAAACCAGCCTGGAGGCAGAGACTAGCAGCTAAGGTGTGTTTGTGTGTGTGTGTGTTTCTACCGGCCTCATCTCTGATGGATGGTCTTTTACAGTGCATGAGTGGAGATGTAGGATGGTTTCATAACTCACCACTAATTTGCATTAAAGGCTTTCGAAAAGGTCCAAATATCCAAATGTTAAAACGGCAAATGGATAAAATAAATGAAACTTTACGTCGGCCTACACATGAATGAAACTTTACAAAGATGTAGGCGTTAGTACCATGGTTACTGACTAATGATTTAATAGAGACGGATTGAATAGGATATAAAAATCCACATTAAATTATAAGCAAGATCCAGATACTTTATCAGAAGATATATGATTTTAGCTATTGTATATTTCAGCTATAACCCATAAAACCATAACTAAGAAACCAACACCATATCAAATGTGTAAAATGAAAGTGAAAGCAAAAAGGTTTAGTTTGTTGTTTGTTTTAAATGAACACAACCTTCAACAGTGAAGTGCAGTCGTGACCAAAAAATAGGAAAAATATCAGCATTCATTAATTTTACACAATTTGGTGAGAGTGGATGATAGCAGTTGTCATGGCTACAGCATTTGCAGCTCTTCTGTTGCCACTGCCAAACGCTTCTTCAGGCATGTTTCTGATACACATAACAAAGCTTGCACCTCTTTTACAGCAAAACGAGCGGGTTATTTAAAAATGGGTAAACGCACTAAAAAGAGTCAGTTGACTCAGTTCCCATTGACAGTCGAGGAGTTTGCCCTGCTGATTTAATCCATTCCCACTGCAAAAAAAGATGTTGGGTTTTTTGACCACTGGAAAAGACTCTTTTGAGACTTGCTAATTTTGGTTGATGCTGGATAGTATCAGCAAAAAAGCCACAATGATCACAGTAATAAAGGATTAAAACATTTTATTTTGTTTCCTATTTTTTATATTTATGCTCGTACAAAACACACCACAGCAAATTCCTTGTATGTGTAAACCTACTTGGCAATAAAACCAGATTCTGATTCATCCCCGCAGGGAGGGTCCCGCAACTCAAAATCTGGGACTCGGTGCCCTGAACATACAAATTAAATGAGGGTGTGGTACCCTGCTGTGGATTGTTCCACAGGGAGGAGACCCAGGCGAGATGGAGACATGCAGATGCCCTCTCCTTCAGCCTGTCGCCAAGGGCAACCATTGACCAGTTTTTTAATTACAACCTTGTAGTCCTGACCTGCCAATACCAAACACTGAGCAGCTAAGTTGTAGAGGAGAATGCTGATTTAAAATAGAAACCTCCCACTTTGACCACACACACTAACAGACATTCTGTATCAATACACTGACACAGTCATGTACCGGATCTGTTCATAACCACGAGGGTCTAGTTTTTCTGTTGCCACGCTGGCACAGATATCACTCGTTAATTAGAATGATAATTGTGCCTCCACCACCCTTATTCTCAGCCCATTAACTTAACCAGTAAAACAGTGGTGAAGCGGTGAGCTGCCTGTATGCAAATTACTGTCATTACATGCACAATGTGCAGCACCAAGTCCGCCCACACAGACTGTCCTCAACATGCTATGAGACAAATGGGCACTTTGTACGAGATACTTTTTCTATCAGTGAAATTTCAGGTGATTACACAGACTGAGGCAGCTATAGTCGACTGTCTGGAATCATAAATACCAGCTTTAATAAATGTGAAGTTAAAGATATGTAGTGGTCTGAGCCCCGTACCTGTTTGTGCTGAGCCCTCTGCTTGGTCTCAGGACTGTCACCTTTGGAAGAAGAGGACTGCTGTCGTAACCGAGCGCCACTGCCGGGCCAGTCGGGGGACGAAGTCATCATGCTGCCAGAGGAGGGCCGGGGGTATGCGCTGTTGAGCAGATTTGGTGGGGTGCGGCCCCGAGTGATGCTCTGAGGCGGGGGCTGGTCTATCCTCCGCTGTGGGCCAGCGCTGTTCTGTCTGGGGATGGTGGGCTGGTGCTGCATTTCCGTGAGGGATAGTTGTCTGCGGTTGAACTCGCCCGAACGCCTGGCGTACTCCTCCCCGCTGCTCCCCCCACCTCCACCGCCACCATGGTTCAAGAAGGCATGTTTTCCTCCTGGGGGTCCCTCCTCGTTGTTGCTGTGGGAACTGACAGAACTGTGGCACTCGGAGCCTGAGTCGGTCATTCCGCGTGGGGAGACGGGCATGCAAGCCATCTGGTAAACTGGATTCTGGAAGGACAGGGGGGCTAGCAGTTGGGCGGGTCGACCTGGGGTGCTTTCTGTGCCTGGGGTGGTGGGGGTCTGGCCTGGCCTTCTCAAAGTGGGACCTCCAAGGATGTTGCCTTGTGGGACTCTGGCTGACCAGCCACCACCAGAGCCTGGGCCTTCACCCAAAGCATCTGAGGTACAAGGACCTAGGCCACCTTCCAGACTGCGTGGGTCCTGGAGATCCACCATGGACAGACTTTTGCTGCCATTGGCCATGCCCAGGTCCGGCTCGTTGGTCTCGGAGTAACTTGAGCTGCGTGCTGGGGAGGGCTGGATCCCTGAGCTCCGTGTCACAAAGAATAGGTCCTTATTTTCTGGGGTTGGGGAGGGTAACCTGGTAAAATCAACCAATCTAAAAAGACAAAAGGGATCCAGATTAAACTCTCAGCCAATCACTGTTTGATCACTTGTTGACATGATAATGGAAACTTGAAAAAAATCTTGCAAAAAATCACAATGGCATGGCCAGTAGGGGCAGCTGCTGACTTCGGCGTTATCTCAGTAACATGATGAGAGATTGTCTGCTCTGCCGGCAATGTACATTCTAAGATGAATGTTCGGTTATCTGTTCCGTTATTTACGCAGGGAGCACAATGTTCTTATTATCATACGCTGGTGGTACTGAGGTGGTTAGAGATTATTTTACTCAGATGTCTCTGGCGCTAATGGCCCTTTAATTAACATGCTAGCGGGAAATGTAGTTGGGCAGATGAGGTGGAAAGCAGAGAAACTATGTGGCTAATATTTCATACATATTGCAGAGCTATATGCCACTGTAGTTTCTACATGCTTGGAAAGGGAATGGGGGGAAGTACGGGGTATTCAGTTGCTTACTATTTGCAACTTTACTACTAGATGCCACTAAATCCTACACACTTTACCTTTAAAGGAAAGAAATCATAGTCATCTTTACTCCCTGTTTCCCAAATGTGTGATCTTATCAGATAATGTCTTTGTCACATCACGCTCATCCCATCCCTCCATTCCATTACCCTTCTCTCGTTTAACTTCTTTCTACTCTTCCCTTCTGCTCAATTTCTCCTTTTTCTTTCTCCTACTTTGCATGTCACTGGTTAGTGGGAGAGAAGTGATTAAGTCAGTATGGTGAGCTCATTCGAATGCTGTTTCAGTTCTGCAGCTTGCTGATGAGGACACTCACACACACAGGTCAATATGTGAGCAAACAGTGGCTGTGATAAAGTAAAGCAGGTCGGCTCTGACATCGGGTCACATGGGGACATTACCTAATTATTTCAATTGATCCCGGCCCCCTGATGAGCATAATGATGCCAGCTGTCTGACTGCCTTCCTGTTTCTCTTGTCTCATCTTCCTCTTTCACGCAGCACGTTCTCTCCTACCTGAGACTTTCTCAGACTTATTATTATTCATATCTTTCTCCTCCTTTGGGTCTGTGTGCCTTTATGTTAATCTTTCTAAGTTTCACCTTGTTACTGTTCTGCCAGGGAGTATGAGGACAAGTGATAAGTGAGATAAAGGTGCCATCCCGAGTGTGTATTCGTCCGCGGGGGAGTAAACGAGTTTTCATCTGGCAAACAAGAACAGGTCGCCTAACGAACACGAACTCTGCAGCAAAACTGGTTGGTGGTGCAGGAAAAGAACAACGGGTGTAAAGTATCAGTATTGACTTTACAACTAAGGAGGGTCTTAATCTTTTCTGCAATTAGCTAATCGCTACATCACCAGCGATCAAATATGCCCAGAGCCGCCTGCAGACGTAAGAAGTAGCAGCAAAAGCTGAAAGCAGAAAGTGGGACAGGGATTTATTTGCAACAGATGCTCCATGAACAGGTAAGCTGTTCCAAGGGCTTCCAAATTTATATAATTTTGAGAATAATGGCAAAATATCTATAAATCTTCACAGCTGCTTTATCGTCTTTAGAGGACATTTTAAGGCCATTTTGTTTTTTCGCTGGATAAACAAGGACTAATATTTTGCACATACATAGTCAAAAATGACTGCTGAGTTTAAATTTAGGTTAAATTTATATTTACTTATATGTATACTTTAAAGTACAATATCACCAATGTCAACAGCAGCAGCACCAATACACTGTACATCAGCTGCTGATTTAACGTGTCCCCCGATCCGCTTCAAGATTTAATGGGCTCTACCCTGACTCAAAACACATCCTTCCACTAAGTGTCATGGTAATACATCCAGAGTTTTGCATAATCTTGCTGCTTAACAAACCAACAAACAGTGGGGATTTCTTTGTGAGTATTAGCTGAGTACTTGAATATTTCTTACCCTGACAGTTCATTGTCTATGACCATCTTCTGCAGACCAGTGGAGATGCTACAGCTGGCCTCGGCGGGCGGCGAGCCCATGTGCTCCGAGGACTGCCCGGGTGTCACCTGGACACTTGACGGGTTGGACAGAGCTGTGTTCACCTCTCGCAGGATCCTGGGCAGAGGACCCAGCTTCGATGCCGCACTCTGAAGAGAGACACACGATCGACTGTCAGCCAAATTAAATATAAACTCTGGACCACTTCAGTCGGAGCATTAATTGGATTTGATACAAGTGTTATTTTGATTGCATTTCACATTTGCATAAGTTATTTCCCCTACACCACGCAATCAACTCTCTTATTCAGAAAACACACTAAATAATAAAGTAGGCTGGCTTGTGTGATTGACTAGAGTGTCAAGCAGAGTCGCTGTGATTTCTGAATTATTGAAAGATAAGGTTTAGGATAAGTAGCTGCTCTACGAGGAAAAAAACAAAACAAGAATCTGCCCTTTATCTAATAATCGCCAGCTTCCTATCTGCTACTGAAACTAATGTAGATGTCCTGGTAAATCCATTAATAATATGCATCACCCAGTTTCTGAGGCTTCGCAGTGCTCTCACTGTTTATGTAATGCAGCAATAAATGTAAGATAAACATCCTAATGTGGTTAAGCATGATTCAAATCCTGTTCAACCTGATTATGAAGAGAAAAGCTTTGGATCTACTTGTTGGATCCTTTAGGAAATTTTATATCTGTGCATCTCCATTATGAAGTGTGTCATCTCGAGTACCTGGTCCATCTGAGAAACCACCTCAGACAGGAGGGAGTGCAGTGTGGACAGTTCCCTGCCGAGGTCGATGTACCCCTCAAAGCCGGCCGTGTTGGAGATCGTCTCAGGATTTGAGATCTCGAGCAAAAAGCGCTGCATGTTGGTCCACTCGTGCTCCAGGAACTGGTTCATGAAGGACATGTACTCTTCCTTGTTACCAAATCTGATGTCACGGGAAGAGGAAACACAAACAGAGTAATGTAGAAGTATCATAAAAACCCACACTTCTTTACAAGAAAGCTAAGCGCGGGTCTAAACTCACTTGGTGAAGTTGGCCAGGTTTTGGGTGACTTTGGCGATGAGCGTGAGCGTGCGTGCCGTGCGGTCATCGGGATACTCCTGCATCAGGTTGAAAAGTGACGGGGACATGATGGCTGGACACAGAAACCGCAGGAACAAAGATGCGCTGATCAGACGCTCGCTGATGTCCGGTCGACCCCGGTTGCTGCATTCCTGTCGCCACGATGCAAAGACCTCTTTCAGTTCTCGAGGAAAGACACTGTGGGGAATAAAGACAGGCCAGAAATGTATCTATGAGATGATTAAATCTTATTGAAGGTTTATAGTCATAATGGATAACATAAAACACAAAAAAGCGCCGGTAAAGATGATAATATTGGAGATATGATGTACAATTATTTACCAGAGGCACCACATTTCTGTGAGTGAACCCCAGAAGTGTAAAATAGCAATTCCTTATAACATCATTAATCATTAAACCCAACCTGAATCGAGGTTAAGTAGCAGAACGTTTATGGATGTGTGGCTGATTGAATTAATCAATTAAAAAAACAATTAAATGAAAGTCGACAGACAGAATTTCCCTGTCAACATATGAATGCTGCCTCCTCAGACAGGCTACAGCAAAAAGTTAAGGCTCTAATTAATACATATACACATACATATTAGTTTGAATTCAAACTTGTCCCTTGCTACATTTTGTCAAAGCGGCTTTTGGGAGCATTTCCTCAAACCATAATTTAGGAACAGATGATATGTGCTCTTTGGAGCTTTGTGAAGGATTCTACACTTGATAAAGCAGGAAGGGCATTATTAATGGCGAAGTCCAGATACTGTCGAGGGCTACACGACCCATTTCACAATTCCACTACAGTAATGGAATTCCATGTCTCACCAGTACGAGTTGATGATTTTGCAGAAGGCCAGCTCACAGCACATCTTCAGGTTGCTCTGGTGTTCTGGGAGGTCACCTGACGAGCACTTGGATGGATCCACCTCACAGTTCTCGTCTGACTCGTACAGAGCCTTGATGAACTCGCCTGAAAACAAAGACAGAAAGAGAAGGAGAGGTAAGAGAAGAAGGAACATGTGGGCTTTGGTAGATCAATTTCCTTTAAGTATCTATGAGACACAAACAGAACTAATACGGTTCTTTTCTGTGATTCTGTGATTTGAAGTGGTTTGAAGCTGAGCTGGAACAAAGGAACAATGTGACTTCTAAAGTGAAGTTGTGATTGTCATCCACAGTCTGTAGTCGGGCCAAAATAGAAGCGAATAAAAGGAAGATATTGTTTTAGAGCAGATCATTCTCTAGTTTGACCTTTGATAACAAACACAAAAAGCTGAAATAGATCCAGAAGCTTCCTGTTCGACAAACACTCACAAAAACAGTGGAACGAAATGACTGCATTATTTTTATTTCCTCCTTTCAGGTAAAAGACCCATCGTTACTGCTACAATCTCAGTGAGTGAAAAACCTGTAAAGAAGGTCCTGCTTTATTTCCTTATTCCACTCTAATCAATATCATTGAAAAGGGGGAACAGCAGCTTCTTTTGTCCCCAGTGCTCTAAAGATAAAGCTTGGCCGTCCTTGTTATGCCCCAGTCGCAGTTTCAATGATTCCAATAGTTTAGCCAAAAGTCAAACAACAGAAACTCCAGGCATGCATAATTCCCTAGCCCTCAATAATTCTCTCAGTAAAGGCAGCATTTCTAGTAGAAACGACTGTGCCACACACACACACACACACACACACACACAGAGAACAATATAAACACACACAGAGCATTAATATTAGCAGCGTACAGGTGGTGAGTGCCAGGAAGGATGTGTGCCGTTCGGAGATTAAACCACCGCTGTGTACATTTCTGAGTCAGGCAGGGGGAAAACAGCATACGGTGCATACTGATGCTTATTGTTACGACTGCAGACGCCCAAACTCACTTGATCTAACCTTGGAGCAACTCTGTACAAGTGGGAGTGCGAGGTCAAACAGTCAGCTTGTAATGATTTTCTACAAATCTGAGCCTCAGCTCGTCACAGTCGGATAAATCCAAAATCCAAGAAGGACAGCTGCACATATTGCATTTTGTGTATTATAAAAGAATTTGGAGAAATTGCACAATCAAACAACTTTTATCTTCATAATACACAGTCATAAAGTATTAGTCACCCTAATATTGTAACTTGCAGGGTTTCTCAATTTATTCTCAGTCAAGGACCCAGGTCAAGATGGAAATTAATCCAGGGATGAATCTGGATATATTTTAATTCTGATTTTATTTCTGACTACATTTCCCCCCTGTGCTGCTGAGTCAATTTCGAATTTCTTCTACTGAGGATCCAGAAAGGATTATCTTACCATACCATTACCTAACCTAGTCTTGTCTTACCTTTTCTCAAGATTAGATTTCAACTGTTTTTGCAATTAAATATGTTTTCCTGCACATCTTATTTAAATTACTCCTTCTGAACATTGGCGTTCACACATAAAACAATACGTTTTATTAATCTAGCTTAATCCTGTCCGATATTGAGGGTGATAGCAGTTGATAGCAGTATTTTTCTGAATAGGACTCCAAGATGATGGCCTCTGCCTTCACTCCTTTTCCATATCAATGCTCGACTCACCCAGTGCGTCCTGCAGGTACTTCTGTCCCACCAGTTTGAGGTATTCCTCTATGGCCTTTGTGGCGAGCGTGTTCTCTCTGAAGATGAGGTGCTCGTTCTCCCCGCAGCGGTCCACCTCTGACATCATCAAGTCTGTGAGGAAGTCCTGCAGAAAATTAAAAAACAATTCAGCCACAGGGTCAACTTCCAGTCCTACAATCCCATGCGATTATCCACACTTAAGGTTTATGAAGATATAAAGCAGGAATTTATATGAATGACCATGAAATTTAAATGCGTTCTGGGGGGAAGTTGGTGGTAAAATCTGAGGTTTATCTGATTTGTCTTCATCCTCTCGCAACAATTGCAACATTGATAAAAACTTTCTTTCAATATTTCATTGAGCATCTTTTGCTTCAGCTTCACCTTTAAATCACAAAAATATTCTGTTATTAACCTGAAGGTAAAAACCTGAATAAGACTCTACCATGTAAAAAGAATTTTCTGATTACCTTAAACTGAATAAACAATAACTGAATCAGATATGTGGAGTATTCTGACCTTAGTCAATTTAAGTAGACATGTATTTGTCTTGACAAACAGCAGTTGCTGACACATGTCCTGGGTTTGAGTGTAGTAGAGATGAAGAAAGACATAATGTTGACATGAGTCACAATCAGACTCTGTGACATGTGTTGCACCTGCACTGTGCAAGGACACTAGGAAGATGCGTCTCTCCACACACAACACCTCGACCGTGTGACAGGTTTTCAAAACACTTTTTTATTTTATGACTAATGAACACTCAGAGAGAATCATTTCTGTCATTACAACAAAAAAGCAGGAAACTAAATAGCTCCATTCATTTCATCCTTTGAATTTGATATCTCCCATAGAGAGACGGAGAGAAACAACATTGTGTTTACGAAAAACTGTGACAGGACTTTTTCACAGAATAGCAGCAAACATTTTCTCCACTTTTATTCAAATGCCCAACAATTGATTTTGACATTTGAACAATGAGAGCATGGAAACATAAAAATGCCCACTCACACACATTTTCACACAGAATTATAGAGCTCAATAGTGTTGTTTCTGAAAGTAAAAATCCCATAAACTTTCTGAATGATTTTGATTAGCAACCAAAAATGTAATAACCATCCAAAGTATACCACAAGTTACAGATTGTGAAACCAAGTTATATGCTCCTGTCCGTGTTTTATTCACGATGTCAAGGAAAATAACTACACTACCCACAATCCTCAGGTGTAATACAGCCATTTCTAATGTATGCAGCCTGCTGTTGCCGTGTCGGCTATGAACAGATCGTGCAATCGATGTTTACCACAGAACATTTTCCTCTCTATTATACTGCAGGATGAAAATTACCACAAGGTTAAATTCAGTTTATGGAATGTGTAGTTCCTGCACTCCTAAATTAATTATATACCCGTTCAATATTGTTTTGCTCCAAATCAAATGTTTCATGGTCACAATTATGGTCAACCTGGTTCCAGGCTTATAACTCCTTTATAAGGATTTAACGAAAAGTCAGTGAAGAAAATTAATTCCTGAATCAGAGCCGTTCTAAAAGTGGGCCGTCACTGTTATGTTCTATAGCCTGGAAGCTCCACATCCCAAGATTCTTCTGAATTTATAATCACTGTACATACACATTGCTAATTTCTAATGCTTTATTACAGATGTGTTAATTCTATTGATTCAGTCTTTTGAATAAAATAATTTCCATTAAAACGATATATTACTAATCAGGGAAAGAAAAGTAACAGGCGGAGATGAGCATTGAAGCTTCCAAAATTAAAGTCTGATCGGCAGAGATGGAAATGGAGCCACCTGGGGATGAATCATCCCTCGTTTGGATCCCTTCAACAAATTTGTGGTTGAACTCTCATGCGGGTCCCCTGGCAGCTTGTTAAACCAGGGAAATCAGCGTGGCAGGAGAGAGGAAAAATGACAGATGTAAGGAGAGAAAGAGACAAGGAAGCAGAGGCGGAGTGGTGGTCTTTAAAGAACAGAGCAGGAGGCAAAAAGCGAGCAACAGAGCCTCTACAGAGCATCTGTAGCTGCTGCAGTTCAGCCTGTTATCCAGCTAATCAAAGATACACCACAGGGAGCCAATCACACACTGATGTGCATCGAAAGTAGCCTTTCTGAAGTTTTTGGGTGCATTTCTGCATATGGGTTTCTTTATACTGAAATATAATGGAATGACTAACACAGTTCCTACCAGAATTTATAGGTTTTCATGTTCTGATGTAACACAGAGGGATTTAATTTGACTTTTCTTGCCCTGATGAACATAAAAACAGCCTTTAATGTATACAATGGGATAAAAAGGATTGAATATGTAGGTAGACATCTACATCATCACTGGTGCCATCTGGTTCTAGAAGTCATGGTCAAATGGAAATGCCAAATAGTAAATGGACAGCAGTCTTATTGTCAAATTTAAGTGCTGTACAATACAGGCCACATTCATCCATTCACACACACATTCATACAGTATTTCTATGCGGTGGGCTTTTTTTAATCATACACCATACACAGGTGGCCCATCAACCTTCAAGTTAGTGGGCCACCTGAGTTACCTCCTGAGTCACATCCACCCAATAAAAACTATATGATATAGCTACATCTCTGTGGAGTTCACCGAAGTGTATACACACTGTAATATAAATAAAACTCTAGTATAAATACACCTGTATCTGGACGGTCAATGTGCTGTGGGTGAAAACCTCCAACATGAGGAAAATGGAACAACTCAGCGAAAAAAGTCAATGAAAAACACGTCGGGGGATTTCGACAAGAACATTTATCTACCACTTAAATTCCTGGGAGTGCAGTTAAATCAATGATTATTATGAAACAGACCATAAAGAAAACTGAGAGACTGTGCAAGAAGGAGACCAGTGAGAGAAGCCACCGAGAGACGAACGACAACTCGGAATTGAGTTACAAGCTTCAGAGGCTCAGATTGAACAGACTGTGCACACAGGAGCGAGCTGGGTGCTCAGCTACTGTTTGCAGCAAGGCAAATGGAGAAGTTAAGTCAGAGGAGACCAAAAGTGAGTTGCTGTTGCGCTCACAGCATATTATTCCACTTTTACACCAAAATTAGCAGGTTTATACGCAGGTTTTTTAAATGTGGTTAAACCTGTTAAAAAGCAACATGCATTTCCTTCTCACTAGAGGAGTTTGTATTTCTTTTCCCCCCTGGTGAGTCATATTTTATGTCAAGAACATGCGCCAGAAACTGAGACCTTCTCTCATCTCTGTTGCACCTTATTCCGAAGATGTTAAAAACAATAAGTCCACAAGGTCCTGGAAGTTAAATGCGCATCATTATAATGTGCAGAAAAGGTGCAGTGTCAGCGTCTGCTGCAAAAATAAAGAAGACGAAATTAGCGTGTTCGTCCAGGTGTCGGAGCAGAGCCGATAAAAACCTGTGTCTACTGCAAAGTCATTTAAGTAGGGAGTGAATGCTCATTGTGTCCATTCCCATAGCAGACACAAGCCAGATGTCAGTGGGTTTTTTGACCATTGGAAAAGGGGCTTAGGACTGGACATTATCCTAACACAGAGTCCCCCAGTATGGTTGGTGGTGGCAGCATCATGCCACAGGGACACTTCTCTCTGCGTCCGACCTGAGAGGACCTCTGAGGACAGAGTCCAAAATGAATGCAGGGATATACAAGGAAATCCTGAAGGAAAAACCTGCTGCAAGACAATGAGCCCTAGAATAAAGAGAATGCTTGACTGGTATGGATACAAAACAGCGATGTCCTGGAGTGACCCAGAGAGGAGAAACCTTAAACAGACGCTGTAAATCCTCATAGCTGTAAATAGTCCCATTCCTATTCATATCAGCAGCATTAAAGTTCAGCTTACTGGTTTGTTTATTTAATACAAAGCTGTTACATCAATTCTAAAATCGCCATATTACAATTACATTTGTCATCTTTATGATACTTTTTAATAGAATAAACTAGACAAGGAGTATACGGTTATTTATGGACCCTCGTCATTAACTCAGGGTTCATGTGTTTCTTTTTCCTTTTGGAAGAACAAGTCTCCCCAATCCTAATTGTCCCTCTAACCTCCACCCCTCTCCCTCTCTCTACCTCCTCTCCTCTCCTTCATCCTCTCTGCTGCACTCTCCTTATGTGGCCGCTGAAGCGAGGCAAATCCAGGCCTGATTAGAGAGGACGGTCGGATGAAATGAGAGGAAGAGGGAGGCAGAGAAAGAGATGGAAAACTGAGAGAGAGACATCAAACTAGAGGCAGAATAATAACTGAATGATTTCTGCTGGTGAAGGCTAAACAAACAAAATTGACCCAGCCACCTCTAAAAAATAATCTTTTACTGTGCTGGGGTAACGCATGAGCAGATTTGTGGAACCTAACAACTTACAGATATGGATTTCTGTGATAAACTTGGCAGTTAATTACCACACATGGATATAAAGAAATTAGAGCGACCATAATGGTGGATTTGCATATTTCATCTCTGACTATTGACTATTTTTCACTGAATACCATATGTTCTACAGATTGATTTCTTACCTCCCCGGTGGCAGTCGGTTCTCATTTCAGCAGCTGCTAAAATAGACTTGTCACCACTCGCCATTTTTTAAAATCAAAATTGTGTTTACAGCATGCTCATGCAGCTGCAAGAGGGACCATTACAAAATGTCTAAATGTAGCTACATAAATGTATTATTACTTACTTATTAATTACTATATTATTTATAGCAGCAGTTTGAGATAAACGCTAATGTCAGCATGTTGATATAGTCACAATAACACCAACAAGCTGTTTAGCAGGTAGATGCTAATAAATGGCTCAGTTTAGCACTAGTGTTGTAGTGCTAATATTACAGTCTCATGCAAGTCCAGGACTTCACTGTTCCATCCCTGACAAATTCCCATATATTGCATTTTTTAAATATAACTTATTGTAATCAATAAATCAAATCAAAAAGACTAAACCTGACCAGGTAGAAGTAAACACAATGTGTAACCTGGGTTAACAGGAATGTCAATGTATACAACTACAGATTTCCATGGAACTTGGTTGAAGAATGGGACGTGGGCCAAGAAAGAAGTCATTATATTTTGGCACAGATCCGGACAGAGAAGCAGATCCAGGAAGCTTCTTTTATCACTTTCTTTAAGATTGCCAATTGGGATGTTTTTTGACATTTTCACCAATTTCCCAGGGGATAATTCTTGGATCTTGATGCAAAAATATATAAACGTATTTAGGGAACTGATATCTATGAGTGTGTGCAATTTGGTGCAGGTTGATTGAATTTAAGGGGGCTGCTGGGCCTTGGCGAAGGTCTACTAAGTGCTTTATTGCTCATAAAGTATGGGACAAATGGAAATTTCAAATAAATGGTTGACGCTAGAGAAAAAGTAATGGGATCACCAAAATCAGCTTAATTCAGCCCTTGGGGACCATGACATGCTAACTCTACAGCCATGTTGCTGATGTGGCTAAAACCTTGGAAGCTGAATCTGTGTTATCATCTGGCAGTTTTATTTTTCCTGTCATAATTTACATCGTTCGAATAACGGTCTAGACATCATGTTTAAATATGTAGGAATGATAGAAAGAAGAATAAAAAGTATAGCACGCTTTAGAAAATGATCGGTAATGCTAAGTATGTGTGAGATTTGTTGTAATAAGCTGACTCATGGAGGAGCACCAGTGTCATAGAAGTCTGAACAATCACGTCTTAAAAAGAGACTGGAGCTCGCTGCGTTTCCTTCCCATCATCCTTCAGCCTTTTTTCTCCGATTCCCTTGATCCCGCAGTCGCCCCCTCCCTCTGCCCCAGCGCTAATAAGGAGAAGTAGAACACTCTCTGTATCGCTGCCACATCTCATCAGCCAAACCATGCTTCAAAAAAAAACTGTAACGCCCCCCCCCACCAACACACAGAGAGAGGAGGGTGATATGAAGATAGGGTTGGGGCGCAGGGTAAGAGGGTACATCATGGCTGATCAGATCTAATAAATAGCAGGGAGCGGCCCTGCTGAAAAAGATTAAGTTCCCTGTAGATGGGGGTTGCTTGCCAGTAAAAACTCATAAAGTCCAGTCCAACAATATAATCAACACATAGGCACAGCCCCGTGTGTGTTCAGTTCTCACATCTCTCTTCTGCCTTATTCCACTGCACATTGTGTAGCCACAAGTTAAGTAGATGAGATATAAAAACTTTGTCTCTACTTGAATTGAAGAAACAACATCATCTGCAAGATTATGATGAGGGATTGCACTGTCTGACAAAAAGCAGGACGCAGTGATGTCTGAAATGACTTGTGCTTTCCAATTGCTTTGCCTTAAAAAAGTTTGAGAAAGAAAAGATTTTAAAAAGTCGATGGAAAGGGTCACGTTTAATGCTTTGTACCCGCTTGAATGTTTTTCTGTGCGTGTGTTGGGTTTCTATGGTAATATAAGGGAAGACAAATACAAGAGCGAGAGCAATGAAATGCCTTAAAAGGAAAATTTTGGAGACTATTTTCTTCTAAATTCAGTCTCTTCAAAGAAGTTCATACCTGACATCATGCAGCTATGTCTCCAGCTACAAAACAACTGATGAGATCAATTTTACCCTGCTTCATTGTTCTGCAATGTAAAACCTGCATGAAAATCAATGCACTTCATGTTGCATCAAATATTATAAACGGAAGCTGTTATAATGGATACATAATGCCAATCGAAAACAAAGCACTGAAACGTACCCATGCCAGTACTGACTCTTCTTTCAGGGTGTCCTGCTGCAGACTGAGTATATCACTGTATTTTGTTCATAGTGGAGTTTGGCTCTGACTGCAATTTTCTGTCTGACTGAGCCAACATGACCGAACCCGACCTGAACACAAATATAATTTCAAAATTTGTGTCCAAACCCGAATCAACAATTTAGCTCATAGATTGTTTCTTTATTATGAATGGATAGAACATTATAGAAGACGTCATTTGCTGTAGAACTAATACATAATAGATAGGGCAAATCAAAGATTGTTTAAAATTACAGTGTTTGGGTTTAATAATTGGAGAACTGTCACAGATACAGTGTGGTTCAAAAGGCAGAGCTCAATTACCCTGAATGGGAAAGTGAGCTCAGAGTGCATGTGAGGGAAAAAAAGGAGGAGGGAAATTGAAGCCTGTTTAATATTAACTATTTGACTGATCAATGAGCCTGGTATTCCAGCCTCGGGCAAGTGATGAAGATATATTCAGGTGAGTGGAGAAAACAGGAATCACTCCAGCCACTCCGTCCTTCACTCTCCTCCTCCTCTTTCCATCTCTACTTCTCTCTGTATCCCAGGGATTCCTTACCCAGAGACTGGTGGCTAGTGTTACAGCGCCATAGCCTGCAGCTCTTCCTGTGAGGGTCACACTAGGTTGACGGAGAGCCCCGGAGGCCGAATGGAAATGGATGCGGCTCCTCCCCGAAGGCGCGGGCGCTTTGCATTCAACATAAAAACAGGAAGGGCTGCCTCGCTACTGATTCGGCTGTTAGCGCACATCATTATTATGAAGATAGGTTTGACTGGAGGGGAAATTGCAGCGAGTGTCATCAGCTTCCGAACATCATGTTTGCCGACTTGCTGTGTGTGTTCCCCATGTTTGTCTGTGTGTATTTCTGTCTGTCTTGTATTGAGTGAGTGTTGATGTTATCAACCAATGAGGCTGTGATGTATATTTGATTACTGAAAGGACATTTCTCCCACTTTTACATGACAATAAAAATGACACTGTAAACAAGGTTTAAATGGTATGACCTCACCTACATTGCTCATTTTGAGATACCTAAACTGTCCATCTTTGAGCCAGGCAGCTTGAGAGGCAGATTTTAGTAGGCTTCCATGATCAAGTTTGTTTTTTACTTTCATGCTGATCAACTTACAGTGACTGCAAATGCTGCATGCTGCACACTGCATGTGCTTGGAATGGACGGACATACCAAGACCAATCTGTATGAGCTTGTCGAAATGAACAGAACTGAGGGTTAAGCTCAGCATGTTGCCAAGGAAATTATGTCTAAGGCATGTGAAGAATGTACTGATGTTATATTTCATTTTTAAATGTCTGATGTTTTGTCGTGGTTGGCGCTTCACAACATGAAGGTTCCTGGTTAAAATCCTGCTTGTGCCAGGGTCTTTCTGTGTGGAGTTTGCATATTCTCCCAGTGTCTGCCTGGCTTTTCTCTAGGTTTTCCTGCTGCTGTTTGACTCCACATCCAGACACTTAGTTTCTGAAAAGTGGAACTACATTCTTCTAGGTGGTGTCCCTCTTCCCCTGTCTTTATTCTTATCCTCTGTGTTGGTGCCTTCACCTCTCTCTGTTTGGCCGTTTTCACCTCTCCTCCATCACTGCGCGCTGTCAGGAGATCGTCAGCAAAGATCCTGCTGGAATTATTTATCAGGCTGAGGATATGCCACACTAGCTCAAACTGTACAGGACACACTGTGAGGAGAGCAAGTGCATTGATATGCTTTGCTTTCATTTCCTGTGTTGCTTAGAGCTCATATAGATCTATGGCCACATGACGGGTCTACTGTACTCTATGTGACCCTGGTTCCCTCACTGAAAAACACATCTCACTCATAAACACCCACTAGCACCCACACACACACTTACACATCTATCTCCTCTATCATCTTAGTTCAATAGGCAGGTTCAGCTTGTGTGGTAAATGATAAGATTATAATACGCTGTTTTTTATTCTCAAAATGTGCACACTAAAAAACCCAACTGTGGATAAGATATAAGTGCACAGAGCAGTATCTGCAAATCCACTTTCCATTTTCTCCTCTGCAAAAGCACAGAACGGTGTCCTCCTGCACACAACTGCGGTTACCCATTTCTACGTGCTTGTCAAATAACAGAGTTGGAGAAAAGAGAGGTACATTGAGCCAGCCTCATCTATAACACACATAAGTAACAAGAGCATAAACAAAATGTAACATAGGCTTTTTGTGGCAATGCCAGTGGTTATATGTTCCTCAACGTTTACAGTTGCTAAAGAAAACTGAAGGGGTTATAGGATTTTATTCTGAAGATTCTGTGTACATGTATCATATGTGCAGACAAGGTTTTTAAATGTGCACATTTTGAGACTAAATAGATGCCACATCATAGCGATTAAAGGTCCTAATCTTACACCTCTCCTGTCCATATTTGTAGTTTAAATTCCCAAATAACATTTCAATGTCGTTTCACATCTCTCTCATGCTTCCCCATGGAGCTTTAGCAAGAACAGCTCAGTCAGCCAATCAAAGGAGAGAGCCTCACTTCTATTCGGCTGTTTTCTGGGTGACGCACGGCCCAGAACAACCCCAGGTAACAGATGCCCTTGCCTCCAGCTCCCTCTCCTCTGATGCTGGACCCTCTGGGCACACCAGGCGAGTGCAGCTTGAGAGTCCAATACCATCACGAACATGAAGGACAATCAGGTGATCAGGGAGCTGGGGCAGGGAAAATGGAATCTGGCCATATTGGAGGAAAAAAAGCAATGACAGCATAGATGGGAAATGCGATCGCTGTACGTACACTTACAGGATATGATACTGACATCTTCCCTGTAAATGTGGAGGGTATTGACAAGTGACTAGCATTTTATGAACACTCTGGCCCTCCCTGGGAATGACTGATTCATTAAAGCCGGGCTAAAAAACAGCCCAGAGGCATACAGAACTACCAGAGTGCTTCATGTCATGCTAGTAAATCATCTGTCACACTGTATTACATACATACAACAAAGTGTGCTGTGGGGATGAGCATCACTGCCCACCGATGGCCGCGCTGAATGCATTAAAAAGACACTTGCGTTTAACATAACTGAAGCTGCGCTGCGGGCCGACATTTTTCTCACAGCGGATGCAGAGAGGAGACGCTCACATTTTTCGGCCTCTTGAACAAAGCTGTTAGTTTACCTCGAGGAGCAGCAACATAAAAAAAACACAATGGCATAACAACCAGAGCTCCATCCTCCTCTGGCCAGTTATCGCCAGGATAAATCCTCCGTATCGCCACTTCCAACAGTCCGCTCCGCTGAAAGGAGCAGCAACAAAATTAGAACCTTATCTCGCCAAGGGCCGAGGCGTCGAGAAGACTGGATCAATAACGCAGAGGATTTGTGCCAGGAGTGGATATTTTGGAATGAAAGAAAGGTGAACATCTCCAGGCAAATGCAGCGCAGGGCTTGTTGTTATTGTGGAGCTTCTAATAGTGCTGTCTGGATGTAGAGACATAACAGCCGGTCCCACAGGGGGATGAGACAGCATCATGACCTTATAACACAGGAAATGAACTGAAACATTATGACTGGATTTCTCTTTTTGATTTCAGCTCATTTTTATAGCATCACATTTTTTTGGGGACATAAAAAGTTGAAAGATAAGCCCTTTCTATGCATTTTAAAAAACATAGTGAATACAATGGAACAACTGACAACACATCAACGTCAGACGCACGCCCATCTACAAACCGTCCTGTATAGGAGGCTCCCTAAATTGCAATGTGAAACCAAAACTAATTACATAGTTTTGGTTATGACCTGATTAGTTTTGTGCATAGAAAGGGCTAATCTTTCAGTTTGAATGGAGAAAACGTTGCCGCTATATAGCTACCAACAAGATGAAAGTCCTTGTCAATCAAAGATCAGCGGCAAAGACTACAAGCAATCCTGAAAGCCCTGAGACAACTATCGTTTAATTCTGTCTCGACTTGTGGCAATTGGTCCGAAGGTCGAACTATCCCACAAAAGTGTTTTTCACACTGCAAACAATCATGAAACATGGCTTGTTCGGATTAGAGACCACTCCCTTTTCTGGTGGTCTTTCACATCTGTTAATGTGGTTCAGACTAAAGTGAGAAGTCAGAAGGTCCGAACCAAACAAGGCAGGGGTGAAAGCCCCCTTAGACCACATATATCCTAATGCAGTTGCAAGTCAACTTTCCCCTGCATCAAATCAAACCAACCTGCTATCCCCGCTAATGCCTTGTGATCACATAGGTGTGCATAAAGTCAGCATCTGTGCAGCCATGCAGGGCGTGACTGTCGTGCTCACCACTTCCAGACATCAATACATCATCGGCAATGACATCTCTCCAGAGAGCTGTGGCCTCAAGATGCAATGAAGCATGAAAGAGAGATGAAGGAAAACAAAGACGAAAAGTGGGGGGAGGACAGAATAGAAGGAGTGGGTGTGCAACGGAGCAGAATATTCTGGGTGTAATTATTTGGCGATGGGTGATAAAATGACACATGGAGAAACAGAAATTGAGAAGTGCAGCATGCTAATTTCCATTATAATCCCCAATCTGCATCTCTTAACAGTTGCCAGCTGAAGTTGGAAGCGGTTTCCCACCTGTGCACAGCTGATTGAACACGAAGCACATAAGCAGAAGTTCATCGGAGTTACTTCTGCAGCTCAAAAAAGAATCTTCCAACACCTGTTCACCATGAGAAACTGTGCTCTTTTACAGAGGTGGAGGAGGAAGCAATCCAACATTTTACTTAACAGTACAAATAAAAAGAGAATAAAATACCACATTGACTTTTATACTTGAGTAGAAGTTAGAACTTGCTAAGTTAGGGTAGGTAAGTTATTTGTAGTGTTAATGAGAGATAATTCCATAATAACCATAATGTCAATCAATTGATCTGGAGGAAAACTAGACTTCCTCATCTGCTCTGTGAGAGAAGACTACGATGAAAGCATGGTTATTTGATTTTATCTTTGCAAAAGCAACTAGCTTGATTCCCAAATATAACTCAGCCATGTTTGTCACACCACAGTAAAATCAAGTTAAGTTGTTGTCTTGTCTCCATGTTTGTATCGTGATTTCCTGTTTTATTTTGAAAAGTAACTCTCCTCTCGTTTCAGGTCACTTGCCTTTCCTCATGTGCCTCGGTCTGATTGTCTTCCCCAATCCTGATTAAGCTCACCTGTTTCCCATTACCATGTGTGCTTATAGTCTGCGTCTCCCCTTTGTCCTGTGCCAGTGTGTCTTGTCCCTTGTTAAGCATCACCAGCCTTTTCGTCTCATAAGAACCGTAGTCACAGTCGGTTGCCTTGTTAAGAGTGTTTTGTTTTGCCTCATAGTTTTCATAGCTCCTTTGATTAGTGTAGTCTTAGTTTATCTTTAGATCTTGTCCCTCTTCAGAGGTGATTTTTGTTGCTATATATTAGAAGTGTTGTTTACCCGTTGTAGGAGTTTTATTTTAGTATAGATTCCTAGTTTTTTCCCTCTAGGAGGTGATTTACTTTCTTGTTACTAGTAATAGCTGATCCCTCATTGTAGGAGTTTTTGTTTAAGTTAATATTGGTAGTTTATTCCCTCTCAGGAGGAGATTTTGCTTTTGCTTTTTCCCTTTCAGTGTAGATTCAGTGTTTTCCCTTTCCTTTTAAGTGTTGTTCTTTTTTCTCCCTTATCCCCTCACGGAAGGTAGGATTTTTATTTGTACGTTTTGTAATCATTCCCTCTTTATCGAGTTGCCTCTGTTCTCCAGTTATTGTATTCGTTTGACTAATAAACACCTGAGCTGAACCAGCTCTCTCCTAACTCTGCATCCGAGTCCTTCCTTCAAGTCCTGTGCGTGACATTGTTCAGAAAAACCACACCCAAGTTTGGCAACGCATGAAAGAAGAATTTCTATCATTAGATTGGAAATGAGCAAACGACACCAAATTGGCCAAGATAATGTTTATGTAAAGGATATCCTAATTAGGCCTCGGGAATATTTTAGGGTAAGTGGTTTGCTGGTGGGGCTGCATGTTGTGTTTGGCATGACGTGACGGCTTTATCCATGAAGGCTGACGGAGGAGGGTGTACTCTAGTGTGTGTGTACTAAATATGTCAGAGCACGTCACAGTGCCCTGAATGATAAAAGTCTTCTCAGAGGAGGAAGCTTCAATAACTGCTCGCACTCCTCATTCAGACAGTGGCTTTCATTAATTCTCGCTATTTACATCAGTCCAAAAGCAGCAGCTCCCCTCTTCCTCTGAAGGCGGCTGCAGCTTCTCTGTATTTACAGCCCCAGAAGAAAGAAAAAAGTTTTATTAAAAGGAATTTTTCATGCTGATTTTTTCTTCTTCTTGAACACAGTTGTACTGAGGACATCATTGGAGTCTCTCTCTCTCTCGTGATTAGCCATATTGAGGCATCATCTCTGGAGCCTGTAATATTTTACAAGCAGCACATCCTCCTGCCAGCAAAAAAAACCACTGGAAAGAAATATTGGAGAGATGAAGTAAAAATTTTAGTGCTTTGCTCAGAAGGTGGGGATTAATGAAAGTAATTAAGGATGTGACTATCATTCGAGGGAACAGTCGGGGCCCTCTAACCCCCGTCACTCTGAACCAGCAGACTGTTAGTACGTAGTGGCTGTGGTAGACGTCACATCTCTAAGCACCAATCATTCGTCGCTCCGCTGAGCTGTGATAAAGCCACAGAAAGTTTCAAGCTGAAGCTGATGAGATACTGTAGAGAAAACTAAACTGAGATGACACAGTGGAGATAACAAAGAAGTTGATGATGCAGCGATGAAAACAGCCTGAAGCAAAATTCACTAAAAGCTCAAACACTACGACTTCAGACACAACAAGAACAAACACCCATTTCCTGACAAAAATAAACGTGTTCATATGAAAGCCTTTGAAATCGAATCCATCAGGATTTAACTTTATTTAAAGCTGCGGCTCATGATCATTTCTATTAGTAGATCATTTTCTCAATCGATCCCCAAAACACCAGGTAACATTATTATTTCTGACCAACAGACCACACCTGTAGCTAAAGTATTTTTTATTACTTTCAGTAACTTGCCCAAGAACACTGCAGCGCAGGTAATGGGGAAAGCTGTGAATCGAACTGCTGACCTGGTTAGTGGACGACCGCTCAACCTCCTAAGCCAGAGCTGCACAGTTTAACAAAAAAAAGTGGAAAACATCGAAAGAGCATGCATCTCTTCAAATTGACATTTAACTGTTTGTTTGGTCGATTAAACTAAATGAACAATCGCTCAGCTCTAAATATATTATTCACACCTCATCAGCCTCCAATAAGATGCTTTTTTTCCTGTCATGTCTCATATACTAATGTTTACACAGGGATAAAATGCCCTGGACTGTTGTACTGCACTGAAAAGACAAACGCTGTGGTACCAAAAGTGAAGTGAAAACCAGCTATTTTGGATGCATGGTACATTATCTGAGCCCAAACAGCCTGCTGTCATGGGAGACTTAGCTCCTACTGTGGTAGACTAATCTCCTCGTGCCTGTAGTGCTCGAGACTGTGGTGGTTATATTGTGCTTCCCTTCAGAATCGGTATGCTGGGAAGCACTGCAGGGGATACATGTAAAGGATTAGCTCGAGTTAAAAATGTAATACAGGCTGGTGCAGCAGGAGGAAATCACCTTCCTGTCTGGTCTGTGTCTGAGGCATATTATGGCTGCGGGGGTCAATAGTTCAGTGGATGAGCAAGAAGCAGAGGAATAGTTAACCTCTGTGTGCTTCTATTATGTCTCGTCTGTAACACATGGCAAGATAATGGTCGGATTTTCTGGTTTTGGGATCCATTATTTCTCAGTGGAGAGAATAAATGTGTGTGTGGGGGGCTGGAAATAAAACCGTGTTATCCGCACTAACCTTGGCCTTGCCCGTGCTCTGCAGAATGTGGACCAGTGCACACGCCATCTCCTCCTTGTTCTTGACGCTAATCCCGGGCTCGAGCACCGAGCACAGCAGCATGTAGTTGTTGGTGGTGTACTCTGCAAACTCCTTGTACATCTCCATGGGAAGGATGTTCATACTCTGATAGCGCGCCTTGATGCGAATCATGGGCCCAGAAGTCTTGCCCTTAGGGGGGTTGGGCGTGCTTACTGGATACCACTTCTCCACAAATTGTCGCCCAGTAACCGCTGCGACGGGGATGTTGACGAGTCCGATGTAATTGTTTTTATCTTTCTTTTTCTTCTTGTCCGTGTCCTTGTAGAGGTGGGCCGTGATGCTCTTGATAGCGGGTAGGTTATTAAACTCAAAGTGCTCCCCCCAAAACACATTGTCAGTCTTGAGCTTGCAGGTGGTGCGAGCGTAGAGTGAGTCATCCAGACACAGCTCGCAGAAGTATTTCTTTTTCGCCGGCAGATCCTTGGCTTCGATGAGCCACAGCCTCAGCAGGTTCTCCACCCGGCGACTGTTGTCCTGGAGACAGAGATGATGACAGGATGTGATTTAGTGAGGGCTTTTTTTCCAACACCAGAGAAATCACAAAGACAAAAAACTTTCATATATAAACAACTTTTCAAAATAAAAGCTGTATAATTCGACTCAACGAAACAAAAACTTGCTTTTACTTAGTAGACAAACTGCTGGAGAGGAGGTGACCATCATATCATGGCAACTGTTTTAAACATGAAACTTGTTATTTGTTATCAGATTTTATGCCGCCAACTTTACACCTCACCACAGATGAAAATGTGCCTCTTAGCTAACTCTGGCATATTGACACTGGTGTTATAAACTTAATATATACACTTAATAAATGAACCAAAAAATAAATCAAAGCTGAGTGAATCAAATAACTGCAGAAATAAGCTAATTACATTCAATCAAAACCTGCCTTAACTGGATTTTAAAGTTTCTCTATTTAAGTACATTCAAGAAAAGTACTTCAAACATTTCATTGAATCAACTTTCTACACCCTTGTCTTTTAGTATTTTCAGTCTTTTAAAAGCTTAGAAATCTCCCACCTACATTATTTCAGAGCACTAACCCATTCTTATGTCTTCAATTGCTTTTTACCGTGAGTGGGGCACATTTTTTGGCCCATTATTCAGATTGCCTTGAAGACTAGCTCTGAAAATGAGGAGAGGAAGGAGGAGATGAGCTAATAATGACATTATTAGAAAGAAATACCAGAAGGCTCTCATAAGACGGAGGCCTCTGGATGTTTGAAGTGCTAGAAGTTCTGCTATGAAATCTCAACCTTATGTGGATGCTTTGTATATAACAAAAAACATCTTCTGTGAATTTAAATTCAATTTATCCCCAGTGTTTCTATTGACATTAACCATTAGAAAGTATAGAATTCAATCTGTCAAACATTACATGTGTGGATCAAGAGGATCATGTCTCAAAATCGCCTTAACTTAAAATAGAAACGTTTTTCACAGTTCAAGTCTGTGGAAAAAAACAGGACTATGTTACTGACCCCACCAAGAAAAGACAGTGGCATTTTTTTTTATAGCCCTTAAAATAAACAAGTCATGCCTTTTTCCATCTGCGGCTACAACAAACATTTATTTCCCCCTCCACCATCCTCTTTTTCTTGAGTAATGCCAGATCCTTCCACTTCCCCTCACTCTGCATTCCCACAGCTTTCACCCGCAAATGTCAAGTCCCTCCACTAATCCATCTCCAGCTATCTCACATTCTTGAACCAAATCTCAAGGCGAGGTGACTCTTGGTTTGGTTTCAGGTCCGTTCTCCACTAATCAAGAGAGCGACCCCTCCTGCAGACTCTGACAGCGATAAGCAATCACTTCCATTCCTTATTTGTGTCCCCAAACGACGCCAGATACCTCAACTAGTATGATTCGTGTGCTGAGTCAGTCAGCACGTCCTAATCGGAGAGGACGGCTCCGTCATTTGAAGCAACTCAACGGGAAACCAACATTGTGTCATAAACATAGAGTTCTCAGTCGATTGATGTTCCTCAGACTCTGCAGTGTTAGAACTACACAGAACTATTCTCCATAAGGATCGAGACCTGGATTCTAGTTTTGGTTGCATGGTTTTGTTTTTACATATTCAGTTTCATGATTCCACAATACATGGATCTTGATTGAAATAATCAAGTACGTTAAGGGGACTGATATTTATGAGTGTTTACATTTTGGTGCAGATCCAAATGAAAATCCATATCTAATGGATTTAAATGTGGTTTCATAAAGGTACTGTTGGGCTGTGATGGAGGTATTCACTCTACTGAGCATCATTCTTGTTTCTTCTACAACTACTTATTTGCACTGCTTTCTTCTCCCAAACCCCAGCAACAGAAAAGAGACTTCAGGGTGATGTCAAGATAACAAATACTGACCAAAGCCCCAAACAATTTAACAGGTTGACAGATCTGTCTGCCTCCTGCATAATGCCCTGTCAGTGTTTTCCCTATAGATTGTGTATAAAGATGGACGACATGAATGTTCCCCCAAAAGTGAAGCATAAGTGTCTTGATCGCCACCTGGTGACTGGATCCCCCGATTGTTGCTGCTCAGACTCCAGCTCCGAACGCGCAAGATGGTAGTGTTTGTATCCAACGTATTCTGGCTTAATGTCTGGATAGTGGGAGGAAGTGGACGTGTCGTCCATCTTTATATACTGTCTATGGCTGGCCCATATGTACTCTGTCACTGGAGACATACCTTTGCCAGACATTAACAAAAAATAAGTTTTCAGTAAAAAGTAATTGAAAAAATAAATTACGAGAACATTCAGCTGCTTAAATTGATCTTCATGCCTTCATTTTGCTTTTCCTTCACTTTCATATTTTCCCTTCATCTTGGGCCGAATTTCTGAGAAGTAGTATAGTTGGCAGTGGCAACTGCAGTAGAAGCAGGTGAAGTGGTAAACTGAGTGTAAAAAAACCTGCTTAATCTCTTTACAGACAACTTCCTTATCGATCTCCAAAGAGTTCCATTTTTTTCTAGCCTATGTTTTTGCCAGAAAACACTGAGCTGCATCTAATCTCTCAAAAATTATAAAACGATTAAAGACGCAAAGCAAAGACAGAAAGCAGCAAAGCTTCCTTGCCAAAAGACATTCAAAGGCTATTACAGATCTTTTTCATCCCAAAATTCCAATAGTGAGTAATTTGCTAAATAATGACAGATGAGGGAGCAAAGACATTGCGAGACTGGGATTTTTTTTCTTGGCTTGAAATGTTTGCCATTCTCCCTCTGCCACAGCTGTGTTTGTCAAGATTTCAGACGGTGTTGATGTGCACAAGAAAACACTTTGTGTTCCTCGCTGCGACCTCTGCCTCCTCTGCTAGCAAGGTGCAGCGAGAGCACAGCTGGATGCAAACGTCCGACTCTGTTGTAGCATGACTTACGACACGATGTCAACAACATATAGCTCGAGCTGCCTTTGTCTGTTTCGCAGGGTGCGGTTTGAAATTGGGACACTCGCACATGAGGTGATTAGCGTCGATTACTTCACATGGTCTCATCGCTCCTATTTGCATTCTCACCTTGTTGGGTTGCACCGCTCGCCGCAGATTCTCCATCCATTTGTCTCTCTCGGCTGATGAACGACAGGAAAAGCATTTGCTCCCCGTGGAGGTGGTGACCTGCCGTCGCGACACAGACAGAGAAAGAAAATTAAAGCTTTCATGATTAAACCCTTAATGCATAACAAAGAGGGAGAGGAGGGGAAAAGTAAATGTTTTTTACGAAATTTCATAAACAGCAATTCTGTGGCTGCAAAGAAGCTTATCGAAAATACACACGCATACAAATATGAGTTATGAGGAGACTGATGATGACTTGGCAGAGTTCAGGAATGACTGAATAGACAGAGAGAGAGATGGCTGCTTGGCAGACTGGGTGATGCCTGAGTGATTAAAAAATGCACAGTGCACAAAACGTCATGAAAAGAGAAAATGATGTAATGAGCAGGATTATACAGATTAGTAGAGATTATGGGATACAACGGGGTTCAGTCATTTCTCTCTACAGCTGCATTCAGACATTTGCTGATCTGCCGACATTTTCCTGAAATTTTCTGGAGGGGCAGGACGTGTGAACGCAAATGTCAGGTGCTCCCGACATTTTCCGGAACTTTTCCTGCCAGCTCCGCTAATAAAATGTCCCAGAAGATGTGTGAGTGAGCCCATTGAATTGGAATTGAGAACAGAACACAGCAGCACAACTTCTATGACCCAGAATCCTAAAGCGATGTGCTATGTTCTTTATCTTCAGCTTCTTCTCTGCATAAGCAGAACTTTAAAAAAGTAGCAGCATAACAAGTAACCACAGCACTCAAACTGTTTATAATACTCTGAAGTTGTTGTGGTGACCGTGTAGCCTCATTACTCACTTAAATTCTGTCTTAAATTCATTAGAAATCTTTCAGTCTCTCTCTGTAGTTTTTAGTGCAACTGCTTCCTCCCTCCCCTCAAACATGACACATAATGCAATATGCATTAGTGCAGAAGCATAGTGCATTCATTTGAGAATTAACAAGATCATCTTCATAAAGCAATAATCTGCTGTTTTTTCTGAATTAACAAGACAATTTTATTTTAATATTTTCTGTAGATTTATATATATTTTTTTTGTAATTTTTTTTTATGTTTTAGTGGATACTTCTTCAATATGTAATATAATAATAAATGCTTAATAAATAAATAATGCTTAATGACCATTTAAAGAGCGTCAGTTAATGATAGGAAAATAAATTCAGACTGTACATCCCAAAGTAAAAACAAAACAATGTGCTTAAAGACACTAAAGGAGGTAGGTGATACTTCAGTTTCTTCTTTTCACGTTACAAACATGTATTTGATTCATTGCTTATGATAATGATCAGTGATTGAAAGATTCTTACTAAAATGCATTAATCAGCTTCAATGGTTCAATGCTTAAAGAACCGGAAATTGTCAAATGCAGTTGCTTTTGTCCTCAAGGAACCAAGACAATTTTATGTTCATCCAAGTCAAGAAGTCTTCTAACTCATGGATGCCTGCAATAACTCATCCTACTTTGAAATTCCACAACAACATCAAATGTATAGCTGTGTTTGGGGATGCTTTTATTAAAGTGGAGCCAGTAGTGGGAATGTTGTGACTGTGTTTGTGTGTATGTGCATGTGCGTCCCCTCACCTCAAAGCAGTAGTCCTGCCCGAGGATGCTGCTGTGAACAGGCTTGATGATAACCTCGTCCTCCATACTTAGGTCCAGAGCTTCTACAGCACTACTGGGGCTGAGCAATGACTCATGGGAGCGAGACTCCTTCAGCCTCGGCATCAGATGAGATCTAAGAGTGGAGGAGAGGAGGGAGAGAGAAAACTGAGTCACCCTGCAGAGTCTGAGGAAAGGAAGTGAGAGAGGGGGAGCATATGCGCCGCACGTATTATCGAGCGTTCGTGGTGAGCGTGAAAGAAGAGAGCTGTGAAGTGTGAGGGTGACGACGAGAGGATGCTCCACTTGCCTCAAAGTCAGCGAGTTCTCAGCAGAATGAGCTCGCAGACTACTGTAAATCAACATGTGTTCATTAGAGTGGAAACAATTCAGAAACTGAAACCTTCATACAAACATTCAATTGGTGAATTACCTGCATTAATGTAACTCAGTGTGCTTTACAGAACAATTGACATTCACCCCTTTACACACACTCACACAGTATTTCTATATCTTGCTCTATCAATCTATCTCATTCATACACTGCTAGCACAGCCATCAGGAAGAATCTGAGTTTGAGTGTCTTGCCCATGTACACTTCATCAAACAGACTGGATGAACTAGGAATCAGACCACCGATTCTCTGATTAGCGAATGACCCACTCTACCACCGCCCAATTCACAATCTTACATCTTGATAAAAGACGATGGAGCTGTGATATTCCGAACCCAACCCACTGCCACCACTGCAGCCTGTTCAGCTCTCATTAATTCACTATTGTAACAAAACTCTATTCATTTCATAATTAAATGTACAATATGCAACTTTGACCACTAGGGGTCTCTCAATCAAATCAATACAATATTAGAAGACCTAGTTTGTCATTGTGAAGCAGCTAGGGATTATGGGAGCTGCTGACTTCATCACCATTGCAGATGAAAATCTACCTGAAACACCAAATCATGCTACAATATAAGGTTATGTATTAAAGTTGTATTAATGTTACAAAGCAAACAGCAACGAATAACCTTGATCCTTTAAGTGACCAATACAAACAGTGGAATGAAAAATGGTTGGCGTCATACGTCAAAGGTCTATTTTAATTTAGGTGGAGCTATACATTTTGTAAATATGACACATTAAAACCTAACTGCATGTGTCATGTGACTCTTCTGGTCAGATCCTGATTGAGTCATAACACCTGCAGTAAAAGTTGTGCTGATTCAAGACAGATAACAACCCTGAGTCTGCAGGCACCCTCTGTGCATATTCATATTCATGTCAATTGTGTGGGAACATTTTCGGAACATGACTAAAAAATCAAGGTCGAACTGAACTATCCAGCACCACTTTTGCTAATGGATAGTTTATGACTTCTCATGCAAGGGGTGAATGAAAAGGCACTGAAGGTTTGAGTCAAGTCTTTCTGCAAACTGGTGGAAATAGGCAACGATTTGTATCTTGATTACCATGAATGGTTGCACAATTTTCATGATGTGATAATGTTTCACGGTGATAAACCTCACACTCATCTGAGCTTCATTTAACAAACACACACCACACAGATAGCATTTTCAGAGTGGACATTTATGACGAGGGCCTGGAGTGCACTTTAGAAAGCATTCGGTATCCTCACAATGACAGCCCTCAAGCCCCTTCTCTTGGCCATTCTTCAGGCGGAGAATAGAAGGAGACAAAGTAAAGAGCTTTCTGCTGTTTGCTGTGTTTGATGTCGCCCTACTTTCTGTGTTTTTAGAAGAGTTAGAGAGAATGACTGTCACCACAAAAGAGCAAATGTGTCTTCATGCAGTGTGCATACACACATGCCAGTGATCCACATCATCCAGCCTAATATTAGGCCAAAGTTTAGCTTCCCTAACACGCAACAATTAACATTTAGCTTAAAGGTGGGTAAGCAATTTTTATCCAGTACACTTTGTCAAATTCTGGAAATATCCAATGAACCAAAAGGTCCCTGTGTTGTCCCTGTGGTGGATAATTCCAACAGTTTGAGATCAGCAACAGCTCCTGTTTGTGTTGACCATGTGGCGCTCCAGCAGCCAGTCACATTACACCAGTACTACAGCGGAAATGGTAAAGACAAGGCATGCTTCTTGAAATGCAGACAGACATTGTTGTGCCTGATTATGGTCCTTGAGCATGTAGTTTGTGCAAAAACAGAGAGTGTATCTTGGCTAACATTAATTCTAATGTTTTTGGTGGTGCATAAATGAGGGAGCAGGGCTTCCGTACTAGCAGAGAAGGGAAGGGTGTACTTGTTTTTAAACATCAACAGTCGCTCCCCAGAAATGCAAACCCCACCTTTAAGTTTTTAAACGATGTCATCGTCAAACATGCTGTGAAGTGAACAAAAAGGAACTGCCGCCTTTAGCCCGCCGTCGACCATACCCGTGTTCTAGTCAGTCTCACAGCGATAAGAGGATGGGAGAGGCTCAATACGCTGGTGGGGGATGTAAACAGCTACATACGTATTAGCCCCTGACACTAAGATACTTGCAGGAATGTGGACGATACAGGGTCAATTGCTGGTGTAATGAGAGAGAACATTCTTTCAATAGTCCCCTCTGTGGACAGCTTACACACTAATCTCATGCATGTGTGTGAGCCTGTGTGTAAGTGTGTGTGTACTGTCTCTGCTGTGGACTCAAAGAAGAGCATTCCAGGAAAAACATGCAGCCGTAATGACAGATTAACAGCCGCATGCAGCCCGGTTGTACAGTCGGCCAGCTTTGTTGTCAAATCCACTGTCCAATGTGAAGTAGATAATAATCTGACCACCCTCGCCAACTCACACACTCGCTCACACACACACACACACACATCGATACGTACACGCACACAATTCATCTCTCTGAAACACAACAACGTGTGCAAACACCTCCAGGACAGCTTTGCATATATAAGCATCCAGTTTCGGGGGCTCCTAGCCTTTCCCACAGCTGCAGAGGAAGAAATGTTTGCACCTAGCTCTGCTTTGTGATTGGCCGACTGGGTACCGGGCAGAACAGAGAGTGAGTCAAATAAAAGAGGGGGAGTGAAATCAGGAAGATATAGAAACTTTATGTTTCTAGTCTCGAAACCTGCATGATTGTGATGTTTACGTTTCTTACAAACGATGAACTGAAGAGAACCAACTTGTGCCATAATTCTCAAATAGTCTTACAACTGGCATATTTCTGATATTTAGCCACATTTAACCACAGCTGTATTTTTTTCATGCAGTCAAAAGCAAAACTCTCTGGAATAATATTCTGCATGTTGTGATATATCTGTAAAATGTTCTTTTCTCTCAGCATATCATAAGAACATTAGTGTCAGTAGAAGTGTTGGGGGTAGGAACTGATGAATAATAATGCTAACTTTCATCTGCATGGCACTGTATTAAATTCTACTGTAACGTGTAATTTACAGCCTATTTAGCAGCACTTTGGAATAATGACAATGAACGACATGTCTTTCAAGTGAAATCTGCTCATAACTTCTGTCTCTGTTCGTGTCACCCTCCGCATAGAAGCAGCATTACAAGCAATGACTGTCATCCTCATCTCCCCTCCCCCAGCATCGTCTATTCAATCGACTATTCAAATGTTCTCTGTCCTTGACAGCCCTCCAATACTGTGTTTACCTGAGGTGAAGAGGGGTTTGTTTAAGTTAAGTGGATTTTTTGGTACACAACTTTCCATTTCACTCTTTCTCCCTGTTCATCTGTTGAACTGTGTTTATCTCCCTTCTCCTCTCTTGGTTACCGATTAATCCATCACTCCCTGTCCCCTGGGCTCATTCTGGCTATTTAAATGTTTCACATATTATGCAGGAGATACACAAGTGTCTGGCAGTTTGGAAACTTCCACTGGCTCCTTGCAGCTATGTAAAGAGCAGAAGTAATTTAAATGAAAAGGTCAAACTATAAAGAGCAGTTTTGTTGAGAGAGCACTGTTCATATCTTATTTATAATACTTGAATACAATACAACAAAATGTTTGCATTAAATGTTTGTATGAAAGTGTCTTCATCCACAGAGACACAAATATTTATTTTTCAACATGAAAACGGTTTAATTTCCATTCAAATGTGGCACAAGTTTTAAGCACAAGATAAAAAGTGACCTGCTTCGTGTGTCCATCATGTGTATCTATACAAATACCTTCAAGAGGGTGTGAGAGGGTTACATCATTAAAGCACCAGTAACTTCATTGACGACTTTTCTGTTTTTAAATTTATTTATTTATCCCTACTCATCCATGTCCAATCTATGGTATTTTGTTTATCAGGGGTTGATAGAGAATGGGGCAACATGATCAAAGCCCCTCTATGCAATAGCCAGCATAGCATTGATGCTTTGATTATTGTAGATGAAGCCATTACAACTATAAGATCTGTCCCTGTCTTTTATTCCTTATTTTAATTTGTGATATTTCAATAAAAAACACAGCAAACACAAACAACTGGATTAAAACATATCTATAACAACCTATGACTGTAAGTCCTCCTCTAACTTCAAAATAGTCCAAAGTTACATCCTCTCATTGGTTAACATTAAGGGTAGCAACAGACCTGGCCAAGACAGGCAGCAGCACAAATGCAGACATATAGCACAGGTTAAAAACACAAGAAAAAAGAACCAAAAACAGCCAAGAGCACCACATTTTAAGATTCTTCAGCTACACAACCAGGTAAGTTATAAGTTATAATTTATATAATCTTCCTCCAGTTCTTTCATTCTGGCTTTAAAGGCATTCAATTAGATTTATTTGCTGAACTTCAAGTCCTTAGGGTTAGGGTTAGGGTTATACATATTCCAAGTCACAGGTGCAGAATAAGTAAAAACCTTTTTTCCAACTTCGGTCCAGACGTTTGTAACAGACGTAACACATCAGGTTTAAAGACCCACAGAGCTTAAAGACCTAAAACTTCAGATGAGTCAGTTTGAAATTAAGAAGCCTTTTAGGTATGAGATGAAACGTCTTTAAGAAACACAAGCAATATGCCTTGGTACTCTTGAACAACTTCTGAAGAAACAATGACCCGGATGATTGAGAATCTTCACAGATATCTGGAACAGATAGTAATAAGAAGTTTTGAGAACGCAGTGAGTACTGGCCAATACAATTCTGCATAATTATCTATTCCACTGCATAAGGCAGAATCCTATCAGCGCAGTCCGAGAACTACATGCACTGTGCCCGGCTAAGGTTCAATAGAAACTCGGTTAAGAGCCAGCGCCACAGAGCAGAGTAATGGATTCTGAGTGTGTCTGGACTGCACCCAGTGTGCTTTGTCTCTGCATCCTGTAAAGAGTTCATCTGATAGCCTGTCTGGGATCTGATATAGTCTGAAACCTTGGGCCTGTATAGGCGTCAGAGCACTTAGACTTCTGACACACTGACTTGATGGCTGGCTGGCTATAACCACAAGGGACTATTTTTGCATCGATAGTTGAAAACAGGCTGAATGAATGTGGTGCAGCTCCAAATAACAGCCCTCTGAAAGTCTACAACCACCTGGGTTGCATCAGAAGTATGCATTGTTCAAACACAATCACATTTGCAACAACAACAACACGTTACAGCACATGTGAAGCGGTGTTAATCTTCACATAATACCCTCTTTGTGTTGCTCCT